>NC_073309.1:44994145-45269460 GCF_027595985.1 Sorex araneus
GCATCCCATAAGGTCCCCTGAGTACTGCCAGGGGTAATTCCTGAGTGCAGAGCCAGGAGTAACCCCTGTGCATCTCCAGGTGTGACCCAAAAAAGCAAAAAAAATTTACAAAATTTTAATTTGTATGTATACCCCCAAACCCATTGAATTTTTAGGCTATAAATACTTATTAGATTTCTTAAACTTAATTATCTAACAAATTAAACTGAGATGTATTTTTTTTTATGGGGAGGGTTAGGAGGGTTTGGGCCATACCCAGCAGTGCTCTGGGCTTACTCCTGGCTCTGTGCACAGGGGTTACTGCTGGCGATGCTCAGGGGACCACAGGCAGAGCTTGGCCATGGGCAAGGCAAGAGCCTTACCTATTGTACTATCTCTCTAGCCCTGCGATATCATTTATTTTTTTCAGTGCTAAATTGTCCCCTTGACGTTTCTGGAGGCTGAGGCCAAGATAGGAGCGTGGCAAATTCTCTCCCCACAAAAAGTCATGATAAAATGGGACAAAATGGTCCCAAACAACTACCAAGGGCCTTGGAAAGTGAGCAGCAGTGCGCAGCAGGTTAAGAAGTATCTATTAAATAAAGCAAGTCTGGGGCTGGAGTGATAGCACAGTGGGTAGGGCGTTTGCCTGGCACGTGGCCGGCCCGGGTTCGATTCCTAGCATCCATTATGGTCCCTCGAGCACCGCCAGCAGTAATTCCTAAGTGCATGAGCCAGGAGTAACCCCTGAGCATCGCCAGGTGTGACCCCAAAAGAAAAAAAAATAAAGCAAGACTGTCTACACTCAGGAAAATAGCAGCTGCTCTGGCCTTTCAGCCCAGGCCCCCCTCTCTGCCTCGGTTCTGAGTTGAGTTTCTTCTTTTATTTATTGAGTTATTATGTTGTTTTGCTGCGGGGACTGAAGCCAGAGCCTCATATAGGTGGAGCAAGGGCTCTTACCACTGAGCCACATTCCTTGCGTGGTGCTAGTTCAGTCCAGATGGGCTGGCTGTGGAAACAAGTGGCCTTGCTGATGGAAAGGGCTGAGCTGAGCTGGAACAGAGCCTGGGGCAGGGTCCATGTGGGGCCATTATCGAAGAACAGTAGCAACGGCCTTGGTGGACTTGGGGCCAGCCAGCCTCATGGTGAGCGGGAAGAGTAGGATCCTGTGTGGGGCAACCCGTAGCCAGACTATGTCACACAGGGCTGCGGAGATATTACAAAGGGCTAGAGAACGTGCCTCCTTCACGAGTTTTCCCGTCGACTCCCTCATGCCCAGAGCACTGCTGGGCATAGTCCTGGTAACCCCAACAACTGTAGGGGAATGCCTCCCCCCCACCCCCCTGCCCTGCTAGCAGTAAATGAATTTTAACGTGGAAAGTTGGGGAACAGATAGTAGTGGGACCCTATGAAGCTCCCGTAGGTCTGAGGGCATCAGGGAGGCTATGGGCATGTACAAAGCTGTGTACTTGCTTGGAAGAGATGGACAAGGTGTCAAGGAGTGGGGTGATTTTGGGGCTTAATGTGACACCTCATTTATACATCAAGGAAAGACAGAGGGGGAGAAGGAGGGGAAGAGGGAGAGGGAGGAGGAGGAGGGGAAGGAGGAAGAGAAGAAGAAAAGGAAGGATGAGGAGGAAGTGAAGGAGGAAGAGGTGGAGGGGGGAGGAAGTGGAGGGGGAGAAAGAGAAGAGGAAGGAAGAGGAAGAAGGAGAACAAGAAGGAGAAGAAGGAGAAGGAGAAGAAGAGGAAGAAGGAGGAGAAGAAGAAGGAGAAGAAGGAGAAGAACCAGTGTTGACTTTCTTTTTGTCTACTTTTTTTTTTTTTTTTTGCTTTTTGGGTCACACCGGCAATGCACAGGGGTTACTCCTGGCTCATGCACTCAGGAATTACTTCTGGCATTGCTCAGGGGACCATATGGGATGCTGGGAATCGAACCCGGGTTGGCTGCGTGCAAGGCAAACGCCCTACCCGCTGTGCTATTGATCCAGCCCCTGTCTACTTTTTTTTTTGCCACACCCAATTGTCTTGGGACTTACTCCTGGCTTTGTGCTCAGGGATCACTGCTATTGGGCTCATGGCACATATGGTGTGCTGGAGGTCGAACCCTGGTTGGCTGCATATAAGGTACAACTCTACTCTCACTCTGGCCCCCGAAGATTTCCTTCCTTCCTTCCTTCCTTCCTTCCTTCCTTCCTTCCTTCCTTCCTTCCTTCCTTCCTTCCTTCCTTCCTTCCTTCCTTCCTTCCTTCCTTCCTTCCTTCCTTTCCTTCCTTCCTTCCTTCCTTCCTTCCTTCCTTCCTTCCTTCCTTCCTTCCTTCCTTCCTTCCTTCCTTTTTGCTTACTTTCATCTCTTTTGTTTTTTTTTTAAATTTTTTTCATCTCTTTTGTTTTGTTTTAATTCTTGAAGACTTTAAAGGCCTGAATTGTGATAGCATTACTCAAGCTGCGTATAGCCGGGGGTGGGAAAGTTACTGGCTTCGGGCTCTGAGTAGCCTCAGATGGCTTGTGGACTCCTGGGCCCTCCTGAGAAATCAGGCCTAAAGATGAAAACAAGTCTGAAAGAGTTGGACCGAGACATTATCAGCCACATATCAATCCTGACACGTTACTAGACAAATACATAAAAACAGCAACAGCATCTCTGGGGAGGACTGAGAACCCAGGGTTGCTATCATGATGTTGTCTAAAGTTTTCAGCAAAAAAAAAAAAAAATCCAATACTGAATAACAACAAAATAGAAAGTACAAAAAAAAAAAAGCAGTTGAAATGCTCTTTAAAGGCCCTCCAAGTTGGTTATAACAGTAGCAGATACTTTAAGTTATTAAAAAAAGTGGGACTGGAGAGATGTACAGCGGGAAAGGCACTTGCCTTGCATGCAGTCGGCCCCAGTTCAAATCCTTGGCCCCCCATCTGGTCCCCTGAGCACCACTAGGAGTGACCCTTGAGCACAGAGCCAGGAATTAACTCTCAGCACAGCAGGGTGTGACCCCTCAAGCAACAAGGTATGGAAAGAAACAAAGTGTAAAGAATGCAACTTCCTTTATGACAATTTATGATGACAATTAGAAATGAATGAATGAAGAGCAACAGAAATCACCAACCATAGAAAAGGGGGGAAATTCTGAAGCTGAAAAGTATAGGAACTGAAATCAATAAAGGATCCAGCAGAGGAATTAAAAAATGCAGTGATGGATTCAGCAGATTCAAAATGCCAGTGAGAGAGTAGACTATAGACCGAACATGAGGGCCACTTAATACCTGCGTAGCAGACCACAACACTCTCAAGGAGAGAGCGAGTAAAAAGGGAATCCGCCTGTCACAGAGGCTGGGGGCGGGGGTGAGGTGGGGGGCCCGCAGGGAGAGGGTGGTGGTGGGAGGGATACTGGGAACATTGGTGGTGGAGAATGGGCACTGGTGGAGGGATGGGTACTCAATCATTATATGACTGAAACATAAGCACCAAAGTTTGTAAGTCTGTAACTATATCTCAAGGTGATTCATTAATAAATAAATCATCATCATCATCATCATCATCATCATCATCCTCCCGTTGATTGTCGAATTTCTCGAGCAGTCTCAATAACCTCTCCATTTGTCCTATCCCTGAGATTTTAGAAGCCTCTCTCTACTCGGCCTTCCCAACAATGCTACATTGGAGGCTCTTTCAGGGTCAGGGGATGAGACCCAGCTTGTTACTGGCTTTGGCATATGAATACACCATGGGAAGCTTGCGAAGCTCTCCCATGTGAGCAGGAAACTCTCAGTAGCTTGCCAGTTTCTCCCAGAGGGAGAAGTAGGTTATAAGATACCGTGCGGCCACGTGCTTCTGGGAGCTTGCTTTTAAGTCTCTGGATGTTGGCCATTGATGGGATTACACACACCTGGGTTCCTCTGCTGGTACCTTCATGCGTGAGGCTCATCCGAACGTGTGGAGAGGGGCCTTGAGCATGGCTGTGTCTAGGTTCCGGACGTCTTCGGCTGCCGGGAGCTCTGCTAGGGGCGGGGAGGGAAGCTGGAGCCCATCCCCTCCGAGTGGTCCCGGGGAAGACAGCCAGTGAAAGAAGAGAAATGACCTTGGGGGGACAGAAGCCCAGATGACGCCTGCTGACTTCTCCTGAGGAAGGAATGAAGAAAAAGTGGGCTGATGTTCAGAGTCCCTGTCGGGGTCCCCCTGAGCACGCTGACATCTCCGTCCTCTCCTCCAGTTTCTTCACCTGGTGGAAACGTGTTTCTGAGTTGCTCCACACGCGAATAGGAACTCTGTCCTGTGCTCCTTGAGCAGCGGGGACGGCTGGGTCTGTGGCAAAAGCTTCTTCCTCGTATCCCAAGTGTGGTGTCAGATGGTGCTGGAGATGGGGTCCTCCTGGACACATACTGCACCGACTCACACGAAATGCTCATGCTCAGAAGACACACCCGTTACTTCTCCCCAGTGACCCCAAAGGGTCCCGTGAGCTCACAAAACCACAGCGGGGTGCCAGGACACTAACTCCCATGAGCATACCTGGACAGGAGAACCAGGACGGAGTCAGTTCTTGACTCCCCGTGGCTCTTCTGCATCTTTCCGTATTCTTTGGCATTGTGTGCTGGAAATTGCTGTTTCTCACGTTTGCTTTTCCAGCCATGGGGACCATCTATTTGCCGCCGAGGGCTACTCTCCACCAAGACTTGTGTGTGTGTGTGTGTGTGTGTGTGTGTGTGTGTGTGTGTGTGTGTGTGTGTTTGGCACTTTGGGCCACACCCGGCGATGCTCAGGGGTTACTCCTGGTTCTGCACTCGGGAATCACCCCTGGCAGTGCTCGGGAGACCCTATGGGATGCTGGGGATCAAATCTGGGTTGGTTGCGAGCACTATTGCTTCAGCCCATTACTTTTATATCACCCATCTTCTTTCTTCTTTTTCCGCCAGGAGCGAATGTGAGTGCAGGGCAGGAGTAAGCCCTGAGCTTACTCCTGGTGGGACCCAAACACCAAACCTTTAGCTCCAAGCTTTCTCATGGTATCGCTTCTGAGACCCTGATCCTAACAGTTGCTGAATGTCGAGGCTAAAGAGCCTCAGCGTTCAAAGTGCTCATTTTTCCCCAGGGGGGAAATGCAGGCCAAAGGCTACCCTCCGACTTGGGGGTTCCAGACCCTCTGGCATGCACTGTGAACTAGTTGGCGCTGCTTGTTGTTGCCCGTGGCCTCTCCTCCCCCTTCTCTGGTCACAAACAACCAAGGAATCACAGTCACCTTGCCAACACCTATCAGAAAAGGCCTGAAACCTGAGGTGTGCGGTTTATTATGAAATCTGCCCTGGAGTTTGAATTTCTGTGGCCTGAGCATGTTTGTAGGTTGGATAGAGGGCAGGGCAGGGGCGCCTGTGAGTGAACTGACTTGCAGGAAAAAATGTGAATAACCAGAGAGGTTTTTTGGAGACTTGGTGAGGAGGGATAACTCTCCTGCCCCCTTCCTTCTGCACTTCCTGTCATGATGGTCAGGGCTTGTATGCTCACTTATGGTGCTCACGACCCGCGGAATGCACACTTGGGTTGTGGTGCTTGAACACACATATTTGCCTTCCTCTTGGTCGAGGCTCTGGAGTGGCGGGGGTGGGGTGGGGTGGGGTAGGACGAGGGGCCGGGGCTGCACTTAACTTAAGGGGTCATGTTAGGGATCAGCTCTCCCTTGACTCTTTTTTTTTTGCGTTTTTTGGGTCACACCTGGCGATGCACAGGGGTCACTCCTGGCTCTGCACTTAGGAATTACCCCTGGCGATGCTCAGGGGACCATATGGGATGCTGGGAATTGAACTCGGGTCGGCCACATGCAAGGCAAATGCCCTACCCACCGTGCTATTGCTCCAGCCCCCTCTCCCTTGACTCTTGAGTTCAAATATCACTGTCACTGTTACTGTCATCCTGTTGCTCATCTATTTGCTCGAGCGGGCACCAGTAACATTTCCATTGTGAGACTTGTTACTGTTTTTGGCATATTGAATATGCCACAGGTAGCTTGCCAGGCTCTGCCATGCGGGCGAGATACTCTCTGTAGCTTGCCAGGCTCTCCGAGAGGGGCGGAGGAACCGAACCTGGGTTGGCAGCATGCAAGGCAAATGCCCTACCTGTTGTGCTGTCGCTCCAGCCCTGAATTAAAATATATTTTCATAAATTCAGAATTCAAATATATTTTCATAAAAACTTCTGAATATGGGGCTGGAGTGATAGCATAGCGGGTAGGGCGTTTGTCTTGCATGTGACCGACCCGGGTTTGATTCCCAGCATCCCACATGGTCCCTCAAGCAGGGGTAATTCCTGAGTGCAGAGCCAGAAGTGACCCCTGAGCATCGCCAGGTGTGACCCAAAAAGCAAAAAAACAAAAACAAAAACAAAAACAAAAGCACACACACACAAAAGCAACCTTCTGAATGTACTGCAAACTGTTGGAGGGCTGGTTCTGAAACCACTGTCCGCCAGCTCCGATCCACCCCATCCTCCTCATCTCTCTCCGGCACTGGAACCCTGGAACCCAGGTCCTGAATCGCCCGCCCTCTTCTGTCTCTGCAGAGGAGGAGAAAGGCTGGAACAGGCGGCGAGACCCCATCTCCTCCCGCACAACCCAAAGCCTCGGCCTCTCTTCTCATCTTCAGGCCAGGAGCTGCCGCAGAATCTCGTTTCTCCCACATTCCCAGGACGGACGCCCAGTACTACTTGTATCTCCAGTACTTGGCAAACAGCTTTGTGTTTTTTTTTTTTTCATTTCTGTGCAAATAACAGAATCGTGGGGGAACATAGTGTGATTTCCAGGCTGGCCACATCCTTTCATTTCTGCTGTTCTCTGCAAGCGGACCTGCTCCGTTCCTGCTCTGGAGACCTTCCAGTCGTTTCTGTGTTGGGTTATTTGTGAGAAAGACGACAGGGGGTTTATTTTTGTTTTGACCGTGCCAGGACTCACCCCGTCCCCACGCTCCTCACACACAGGTGAGGCCGTGTTCTACGCTGACCTTGAGCCTTAATCCAATCTCTGAATCTTTTGCCTGTTAAGCAGTGAGCGTGGCTCCTTGCTGCCCATCTGTTTGCTTGTTTTTCCTGCCCTGGAGTTTATCTAGAAGAACAGCATAGGCGGGACCCAGGCAGACAACGGCCCGGGGCTCGGATCCGTCCTTCTCCCCTCTCCCTGCCAGGCAGGCGCCCCGCTGTGGGGCCTTGTGGGGTGCTGGGAAGCTCTGGGGGTTTGAGCTGGTGCTGGGGCCGCCTGGGCCCATGCTCTGGGGCGTTGTGGCACAAGCCTTGAGCGCCTCGACCATGCACTCAGGCCTGAGCACGGGCCTCTCTCCTTCAAGACCTTGTCATGCTCCTTGGCTAAGTGCAGGTTCCTCCAGGTTAGGGGGCGTCCTTCTCTAGGAGACCCCTGACTGGAGAGATCGGATTGGCCCAACGGCTCCCAGAGCCCTGCCAGGAGTGGCTTCTTGTGGCCCTAGAACAAGACAAGAGATTCCTACCTTTAGGACTGGGCTACCTTCTTTCCTTCCTTCCTTCCTTCCTTCCTTCCTTCCTTCCTTCCTTCCTTCCTTCCTTCCTTCCTTCCTTCCTTCCTTCCTTCCTTCCTTCCTTCCTTCCTTCCTTCCTTCCTTCCTTCCCCTTCCTTCCTTCCTTCCTTCCTTCCTTCCTTCCTTCCTTCCTTCCTTCCTTCCTTCCTTCCTTCCTTCCTTCCTTCCTTCCTTCCTTCCTTCCTTCCTTCCCCTTCCTTCCTTCCTTCCTTCCTTCCTTCCTTCCTTCCTTCCTTCCTTCCTTCCTTCCTTCCTTCCTTCCTTCCTTCCTTCCTTCCTCTCTCCCTCTCTCTCCCTCTCTCTCCCTCTTTCTTTCTTTCTTTCTTTCTTTCTTTCTTTCTTTCTTTCTTTCTTTCTTTCTTTCTTTCTTTCTTTCTTTTTCTCTCTTTCTCTTTCTTTCTTTCTTTCTTTCTTTCTTTCTTTCTTTCTTTCTTTCTTTCTTTCTTTCTTTCTCTCTCTCTCTCTCTCTCTCTCTCTCTTTCTTTCTTTCTTTCTTTCTTTCTTTCTTTCTTTCTTTCTTTCTTTCTTTCTTTCTTTCTTTCTTTCTTTCTTTCTTTCTTTCTTTCTTTCTTTCTTTCTTATTGAATCACTGTGAGATAGATCCTTAGAAAGCTATTCATGATTGGATTTCAGTCCTACAGTATTCCAACACCCATCCCTCCACCAGTGTACATTTCCCAGCACCAGCAGTGTCCCCAGGTTCCCTCCCACCCCCCCCACCCCTCATCCCCTGCTTGCCTCTATGGCAGGCACTCCCCCCCCCCTCCTTTTGTGTGTTGTGGTTTGCAATATTGATACTGAAAGGTTATCAAGAATATCCCTTACTACTTTTTAACCCTCAGTTCTTGTCCCGTGTGATCATTCCCAGCTATTCTTGTCATATTGGCCTCTTCTCTATCTTACCTACCCGCAGTCCCCACATACTTGTGGTTAGTTCAGCCATTGACCAGTCCTCCTAAACCCTGTTTTCCCTGGCCAAGGATATTAGTTTTCTACTCTCTCTCTCTCTCTCTCTCTCTCTCTCTCTCTCTCTCTCTCTATATATATATATATATATATATATATAATCTAGGACTGGGGTTTTTCGATGCCATTTCTTTGCCATGTGTAGGGATGACTGTGGGCACTTGGGCCTGGTCAGGTCTGCACCCACCCTCGACTGTTCCCCAAGTGCTGGAGCCGAAAGAGAAAACTGATGTTTGTCTTTTTGCTGTTTTTGTTGTTTGCTTTTTGGGTCACACCCGGCGATGCACAGGAGTTATTCCTGGCTCATGCACTGAGGAATTACTCCTGGTGGTCCTCGAAGGACCATATGGGATGCTGGGAATCGAACCCAGGTTGGCCTCTTGCAAGGCAAACGCCCTACCCACTGTGCTATCGCTCCAGCCCCTGACATTTGTCTTAACTACTGAGTTTATTATTGTTGTGCTTTCAGCTTACTAGACTTTTTTTTTTTTTCCGGTCTTCACTCTCAAATTTTGACCAGTGATTGTACTGATGACACACTCTTGTTCTGTTTTATTTATGGTTTTGTTTTTCAGGCCACACACACCCGGCAGTGCTCAGGGCTTATTCCTGGCTCTCTACTAAGATTTATTTCTGGCACTTTTCACATGACCATATGGGATGCTGGAGATGGAACCTTGGCTGGCCCTGTGCAAGGCAAACACCCCACTTGCTGTACTGTTACTCTGCCCCCAACCCTGGAAGTGGGCCCTCTAGTGAAGGGGATGGTGTTGGGACATTGTGGGCATGAAACCCAACCATGAACAATATAGTAAACCTTGGTGCCTCAGTAAAAGGAAAATGGGGAAAAGAATGGAGGGGACAGCTCAGAGAGAAGATCCACCTTACAGCCCTCAGGCCTTGGGTTCGATCCCTGGCACAACACACATCACTGGATAGGGAGGCCTGTAGCCACCCAAAGCACAGCCAAAGTGTTGGCCTCCGGGGGGCGCTGCCACCAAGTGTGAGCCCTCATCATTGCTACAACAAAGGGGAAGGACCAGAACTGCATGTGTCTGATTTTTTGTTGACATGTAATATAGATGTGGAAGAGTATGTGGGTCCAAGTGAATAGCTGAATACATTTCTACATTTCTGGTTTGTTTGGGGGCCACACCGGCAGTGCTCAGGGCTTATTACTTGCTGGCTTTGAACTCAAGGGTTATTCCAGGTATGTTTTGGAGACCATATGGGATGCCGGGGATAGAACCCAGGTTGGCTGCTTGCATGGCAAACGCCTTCCCTGCTGTACTACCACTCCGGTCCCTTGATTATATTAATTTTTTTTTTTAATTAAAGAACTGTGATTTACAAAGTTACTGATATTTGAGTTTTAGTCATGTAATATTTCAATACCAATGTTACCATCAGTGTCAACTTCTCTCCACCAGTAGCGTTCCCATATTACCTCCCTACCCCCACCACCACCATATCCCTGCCTGTTGACTTGACAGGCCCCTTACAGAGTTCCAGTAGTTGTAGCTTAGATCTCATGTTTTCTTCTTTTTTTTTCTTTTTAATGTAGGAGTACTGCTATTTGGTCAGCCATTGATTAAGCTGATTGAATTTGGCATAAACTCCACATTACTTTTTTTAAATTCAGAATGTTAATTTCATTTTATTATGGCTGAGATCTCCAAGCCTGCTCGGATCAGGACTGGGCCTCCTCCACCCACATCCCAGTTTTCTAGTAGCTTGGCAGTCACACCCACAAACTGCCCCCCCCCCCCGACCCCCCGCCCCATGTAATCTCATCAATGACCAAGATCCAGATACTATAAAACAAAGCTTCCAGAAGAGAGCAATGCAGAATCTCACACGGCAATGCCTGGCAAGCTACCCATGGAATATTTGATATGCCGAAAACAGTAACAATAATGGGCCTCATTCCCCTGACCCTGAATGCAACAGGGATGAATGGAGACATTATTGGCACCTGCTCGAGCAAACCGATGAGTAATGGGACGACAGTGATACAGTGATCATTATTATTATATTATTTTAATCACCGTGAAATACAGTTATAAAGCTTTCCTGTTTGAGTTTCAGTCATACAATAACTGTAGATCTCATGTTTTCAGTGTTGTTGAGTCTGTGTTTTGGAGACAGGGCTGTAGCACTCACCCATATCACCAGTATAACTACAGCCCTGATGCCTGTTCACCCATTACTTCCCATTCTCTTCTTCCCCCTTGATTTCTTTCCTTCTCTGTCTTTCTCTCTATACACTGAGGTAAAGGGTGACCTAGGCACCCCTCACCCTTTACTACCATACATTTCCTCATCCAGTATCCCATATTCCACAGAAAAGTCCTTTGAATATATTTTGATAAAATAAATATATTGAGGTACTAACCACCCAGATCAAGCAGCTAAAATACTATCTGGATCTTCTTCCTATTATTACTATTTCTTGAATGTACAAATCCTGTTTCGAATTCTAAGAGTATAGAATACACTGTCACTGTCACTGTCATCCCGTTGCTCATCGATTTGCTTGAGCGGGCACCAGTAACATCTCTCATTGTGAGACTTGTTGTTACTGTTTTTTGGCATATCCAATACGCCATGGGTAGCGTAGAATACACTGGAGAAAAAAAAAAGGTCACTTCAACAGTGCTCCAGGGGCCAGGACAGGATTTAGCGCATGTGGTGGTCATGTTCTCACCCGCTTGAGTCATATCACTGACCTTCTAGGAGAGAGCAGCTCTGCCTCTCTGTCTACTTCCTGTGAAAAGAATATAGAGTCTGGGGCTGGAGCAATAGCACAGTGGGTAGGGCGTTTGCCTAGCATGCGGCTGACATGGTTTTGATTCCCAGCATCCCATATGGTCCCCTGAGCACTGCCAGGGGTAATTCCTAAGTGCATGAGCTGGGAGTAACCCCTGAGCATCACTGGGTGTGATCCAAAAAGAAAAAAAAAATAGTCTGTTCTTTCTGGTCTCCATTCACTCAGTGTAATATATTATGCTCAGGGCTTATTCCTGGCTCTGCGCTCAGGGGTCACTCCTGGCAGGCTTGGGGGGCGACATGGGGTGTCAAGGATCGAACTCAGGTCAGTTGCATGCAGGGCAAATGCCCTCCCTACTCCCCATTATTGCTCCCTCCCCTTCAGTATTATATTTTTGAAATTTACTCATACTGTTACGCATAGTTTAGTTCCTTCTGACAATAGCCGACTTCAAAGATTTAAAGTTAATCAGTAGCTCTAATCCCTTTTCTCATAGCAAAAGGATAGTAAAGCTGCTTAATCCTCACCCCACTCTCTCTAGTTGCTCTGGTTACAGATATTTATTATTTTAAGCCTTTCTAATGACCCCTCAATTAGTTATTTTAATTTTCACCCACCATTTAGGCAATTCCCTGGCTGAGTTTTGCACGTACTAAAGCAATTTCTTTGCTGACTAGCATTTCTTGCCTTCAATGTTCCCTTTTAGGTTTGGTTTCTACTTTGGGAAGTAGCAGTTCTTTTAGAAATAGTGAGCTTCGGCAGGCAGGGATCAGGGGGACCACATGGGATGCTGGGGATCAGTCTGGGTTGGTCACATGCAAGACAAGAATTCTACTGGCTGTGCCATTTCTATACTCTTTAAGTAGTAATCTTTCTTAGTTTTTATGTAAAATTTATTTATTATTTATTATCATTATTTTTTGGGTTTTGGGCAATGCTCAGGGTTACTCCTGGCTTTGCACGCAGGAATTATTCCTGGAACTGCTCAAGAGAGCATATGGGGTGCTGGAAATAGGACCATAGTTGGCTCCTCACAAGGCAAGTGCTCTACCTGCTGTACTATCTCTTGGGCCCCTATTTGTTTTAAAATTTTATTTATTATTTATTATTTTTCTTTTTGGGTCACACCTGGCGATGCTCAGGGGTTACTCCTGGCTCTGCACTCAGGAATTACCCCTGGCGGTGCTCAGGGGACCATATGGGATGCTGGGAATTGAAACCTGGTTGGCCGCGTGCCAGGCAAATGCCCTACCCGCTCTGCTATTGCTTCAGTCCCGGCCCTTATTTATTTTTGTAAAATTTATAAATTTTATGAAATTTATTTACTTCACTTTATTCTGTTAGTATAAGCATTTTCAAGGGCTCTAGGATTGGAACACCTGCCCTGTGAATGAGTTCAGATCCCTGGTGTCCCCCAAGCTGAGTATCATCCTGGCAGCTCTGCTGTCTGTGATCTCTGCTTCTGCAAAGTTCAGGCTGCCCCGCAGCTGGGTGTGTGTGAGCCCTACGAAGAATGGGGTGTGGGGGCCCGAGTGATAACATCATGGGCAGGGTGCTAGCCACGCGTGCAGTTGACGGGGGTTTGATTCCTGGTACCACATATGGTCCTTTCAAGCTGTCCAGGACTTGAGCATTCTGAGCACACAGCTAGGAGTAAACCCTGAGCACAGCAGAGCATGGCCCCCAAGAGAAAACAAACAAATAAACAAAAAACCCAAATAAAAACCCTCAAACAAAAAAGGGGCGTGTCCTCCCGTGCCCTCCCACTGAGCATCGCGACTAAAAATGCATGTTGAGCCCCTCGGCTGGAAAGTGCGACCTCTGGTGGGCACATGTGTGAGCTGCAGTGACACCATTCACTCCCAGCGCCACCCACAGCCATAACCCGGGAGTGAGAGCCCCAGGGAGTGTGTGTGAGCACCCCACCTCTGCGTGACCCCTGGAGAGCCCCCCAGTCAGGCATGTGCGTGATCCCGTCACCCCAACAACCACACCAACTACAATAAAGTGAAGGGGCAGGTGGCAGGGAATAAAATCGATCAAATGGTGAAAGAAATGATAGTTTCCATCTCTCGGATGCCCCACTGATCTGGAGCTGGTTTTCCTGCTTGTTCTCACGTTTAGAGTCTTTGTTTTTTATTTGCTCTATGGGTCACAGCACCTGGCTGTGCTCAGGGCTAACTCTTGGCTCTGTGCTCAGGGAACTCTCCTGGTACTGCCTGGGGGACCATGGGTGGTGCCAGGGATTTGAACCAGGGTTGGCGGGATTCAAGGCAAGCACCTTCTCCATGGAACTATCTCTCTGGCCCTAGGTTTAGAGTCTTTGGAACTAAGCTCAGGGCGTTAGGTTGTATTTCTCCCTCACCCAGATGTCAGGTGGGCACCAAGGGGTTCCCAGAGGCAGGAGTCCACGTGTCACAGGGGGCAGCTGTGGTTGGTGTCTTTGAATCAGTTCTTCATGCTCTTAAAAATGTCCCTCAAGTTCAGTGGCTTAGAACTTCAATAGTGGACAGAGAGAGAGACAGAGAGAGACAGAGACAGAGAGACGGAGAGAGACAGAGAGAGACAGAGAGAGACAGAGACAGAAAGAGACAGAGAGAGGCAAAGAGAGAGAGACAGAGAGAGACATAAAGAGACAGAGACAGAGAGAGACAGTCACAGACAAGAGGGCGAGAGGGCACCGGACACAGAGGGTTGAGGACACTGCCGTGGTTTCCTAACTCCTGTCTTTAAAAGGGATCGAAGTTGAGCAACAGTCATGCAAATGCAAATACCCGCTTCACACCGTCCACTTTCCAAACCAGCGTCACTATGGGTAGTTGTGTCCAGCACTGAGATGAAACGTTTTGATCAACAGCGAGACTACTCCCTCACTCCTGCTCCCTGTTACTTCCCCTTTGCATTTTCTTACTTCCCTCCTCAATTTGTTTCTTTCCTTTTCTGTCCTTGACTACAGTGCGTTTCCTTCTCCAGTGAGTCTATATTCTGTGTCTCTGAGCAGTGAGGTCACCTGAGTTTGTCCTGACTCACTTCACCCGACATGAGATCTAGTTCCGTCCAGATTGCTGCCCACTGCCCAGCCGCAGTGTTCCGGGGCCCTTCTCTGTTTGCTTAGCCATTATTGGTGCTGGTGCTGGGTGGTTGTCAGGAATTCCTACTGCAAATGCTCGAGATATGAAAGGGCTGTCCCCCACCCATACAGTGCCAACCCCTGGCCTTCATGGGTGAGCCTGGGACTGAGGGGCCTGGTGTTCACCTGTGGCAACATTGTGAGTCAAGATGCAGGGCTGGGACCTGCATCAAGACCCTTCACTTGGAATCATGCTTCGGCCTCACAGCACAGGCAGGGAGCACTGTGGCCAGAGTCCTGGATGGGAGTGTGGCCAGAGACCTGGATGGGAGCATCTCCCTGTCTTCTTGGTCTGGTCCCAGATGATCGAGTTGACGTCCATGAGTGCCAGGATGCCACCATGAGGGCAGACCAGGTGTGACTTAATAAGATCACAAATGACAATTCCAGAAGAGTAGAGACAGCGAGCAAGCAGACAAAGTCCACGGCCCCTAGTGCGGGTTAGAGCACTCACAGGAGATTCTCCAGCCCTGGGGAGGGCAGGGGCAGGGGGCACTACAGTTCAGCTGAGAGGAGATACTGAAAACCCTCACATCTTCCAGCTACCTGCTCAGGATGCTTGGCTGGAGGTCAGAAGGAGTTTGCAGGTCTCTGGACGTCGTGGGCTGTCAGGGGCGGGGAAAATTGGTGTGGTCTGTGAAGGGTTTCACGGGCACTGTGCTCTGAGCATCCTTGAAGAAAGTGATGGGAAATGGATGTAGCCGTGAAGGCCTGGGTGGGTATCCTAACACAGAGTGTGGGCTGGGGCTCAGTGGCAAGAGATGGGGTGGTGCTACCTGGGGGGTGGGGAGCTTCTCTCTTGTCCTGGGGATCCACAGAGACGGGATTGGGTGCCGGGGTCAGGGTGCCGGCTGCCATGGGCACCTGTGGCACAGGCACCTGGCTTCTGGGGAGCCCCTGGTGGGTTCTGTGTCCTGGCACCCCGCAGTGCTTCCTGCACTGCCGCTCTTGGCCTTGAAACTTGCCTGCCTGCCCAGGGTCTGTGAGCGGGAACCTGGGCTGTGGGCAGAGCCTGACACTGAGGTCCATCCTGGGAAGAGCCTCTGCAGGGAGGGTGGGGAGGGAGGGGGCTGGCATGGTGGTACTTGTTGGGGACTGCTCAGGACCCTGAACAAAAGAGGACCCCGAAACCTTTACCCTGGACAAACCGGAAAATTCCATTACCAGCTTTGCATGACCTGAGGCAAAGGTGCCCTTGTGACAAAGGAAATAGCCAAACTCAAGAGGTAAAAGTAGCCCAGGGCAGTTAACTAAGAGACGCCATAAAGCCCTAAAGTAGAATACCTTCCTCTACACTAAAAGCCTTGTGCATTCCTCCTGCCAGATGCTCCTGCCAGATAAACCCTTGCCTTCCTCTCCCCACTATTTCTCAATCTACTCTTGAAGAATGTTGTAAGCCCACCTAATACACCCCAAACCTTTCCTTATTTGGTCTGAGAAGACACTTCCCTGATGATTGACAACTTATGTACCAACCCCCTGCTAAGAAAAGTATAAAACCAGCATGGCAGTTAATAAAGTTGCCCTTGATCGGCATGTGTCGTCTTGGGCTCCCTATTTATTATCCTCACTAGTTTTATTTCAGATCAGAACCGCTCACAGAACCCACCCAATTAGGAGCGCTTTCCACTGTTGTCTCTCCTTAGGCCGGAGAGATCTCGGGGGGAACGCGCAGGTACTGAGCCTGGAGGGCCCTCCCCAGAGCCCGCCTGAAAGGGAGTAGCAGAATTTTCTGACTGGCTGGAGAGAATGAGCCAATGTCCCAGGGCAGGAGAGAGAGAGCCGGGCCGGAACAGCCAGCAAGTGTCACGGCGTTTTTGTTTTTTTTCCCCGGAGATTTAAAACTGCATTGTCAGTTGGGAGAAGCACGGGACTTGGCTCTGTAGGTCACACATGGCATGTCCCTCTGCCAAGGCGGCAGGAAGCATCCTGAGTGTCTCATGGGAGGGAGCGAGCTTGAGGCCGGGGAGGGCCCAGGGGAAGGCATAGGTGGGCTTCGTTGGCTCTGTTCAAAACCTGGCACCAGCTCATCCCTGTGCCGGGGTGGGTATGGAAACGACCCTGGAGGACCCCAAGTCCCCTTGGGGTGGGCTGGGTGATCCCTAGCGATGCAGGGACAAAGCAGTTCTGGCTAGCTTGCGCCTTGATCCACCAGCCAGTCTGGCTGAGAATCCTTGGGGGCAGCGGTGGGGGAGACTGGGGCCCTGGAGCACTATTGGGGACCCTCCCAGACAAAGAAGAATGAGAAAAAAAGAAAAAGAGCATGTCCCCACTCGGGACCAGCCCCTGCAGACAGCAGCATGGCAGCAGATGAAGAAGACCAGACAGAACTAGGAGAATAAGTGAGGGGTCAAGTGGTTCCCAGCCCTGAGGACGGGGCTCCCTGACTGTCATCCATGCTCAATATTCATGGCTTTGCACAAGGAACAATCAGAAGAGCGGAGCAGAGCAGAGGCGGTCTTCAGGCAGTTGCCAGACTGTTGGAATCCAAGCAGGCTGCTCTCCTGAACACCCAGGGCCCCGGATGGGACAGACCTCTCTCCAGCCGCCTCATCTCCAGGGGTAAGCAGAGAGCTGGGTCACTGAATCCTGGCCACAGCACTTTCCACGGGCTCCTTTTACTTCCCTTTCTGCCTTTCTAGTTCTGTCTTTTTGGTTTATTTTTGGGTCACATCTATTGATGCTCAGGGGTCACTCCTGCGCTGCACTCAGGAATTACTCCTGGCAGGGTTCAGGGGACCATAGAAGATGTCGGGAATTGAACCCAGGTTGACCATGTGCAAGACAAGTGCCCTACCTACTGTACTGTCCCTCCAGCCCCTCTTTCTGTCTGTCTTCATCCTTTGTTCCCAGCAGATTTTTTTTGTTTGTTTTTGGGTCACACCTGGTGATGCACTAGGGTTACTCCTGGCTCTTCACTCAGGAATTACCCCTGGCGGTGCTCAGGAGACCATATGGGACGCTGGGATTAGAACCCGGGTCGGCCGCGTGCAAGGCAAACGCCCTACCCGCTGTGCTATAGCTCCAGCCCCATGTTCCCAGCAGATTTTATGAAATGCTAAAATTAGCAAAAGTGATCGCTGGGGAGAAAGCTCCTGACTGTTTCCTTCCCTTTGGGTTCAGGAGAGGTGACTAGAAAGTACATGAAATGTTTCTGAGTAATAGAAATATGTTGTAGATTGACTGTTGGGGAGCTTATGCGAATCCCTACATTGGCCCCAATCCAGCAAATTGCATGTTTAAGAAGCATTTTATGTCTTGGTATCTGTATGAGGATTATGCATACACAGGTGACACACACATGTACACACAAATAAATATATTCTAGGTAGGATTAATCACTTCCAATGTCAGCTAGGATGGAACCTCAAACCCATATATGATCTGTGCCATAAGGAATGTCAGTGTGAGGACGGGGGCTGGTCTCCCCTGCAGAAACTACACCCATCAGTGTCTGTGACTGACCCTTTGTCAGAGTCTGTGACTGATCCCCTGTAAGAGTCTGTGACTGATCCCCTGTCAGAGACTGTGACTGATCCCCTGTCAGAGTCTGTGACTGATCCCCTGTCAGAGACTGTGACTGATCCCCTGTCAGAGACTGTGACTGATCCCCTGTCAGAGACTGTGACTGATCCCCTGTCAGTGTCTGTGACTGATCCCCTGTCAGAGACTGTGACTGATCCCCTGTCAGAGACTGTGACTGATCCCCTGTCGGAGTCTGTGACTGATCCCCTGTCGGTGTCTGTGACTGATCCCCTGTCGGTGTCTTTGACTGATCCCCTGTCGGTGTCTTTGACTGATCCCTTGTCGGTGTCTGTGACTGATCCCCTGTCGGTGTCTGTGACTGATCCCCTGTCAGAGACTGTGACTGATCCCCTGTCAGAGACTGTGACTGATCCCCTGTCAGTGTCTGTGACTGATCCCCTGTCAGAGACTGTGACTGATCCCCTGTCAGAGACTGTGACTGATCCCCTGTCAGAGACTGTTACTGATCCCCTGTCGGAGTCTGTGACTGATCCCCTGTCGGTGTCTGTGACTGATCCCCTGTCAGAGACTGTGACTGATCCCCTGTCAGAGACTGTGACTGATCCCCTGTCAGAGACTGTTACTGATCCCCTGTCGGAGTCTGTGACTGATCCCCTGTCGGTGTCTGTGACTGATCCCCTGTCGGTGTCCGTGACTGATCCCCTGTCAGTGTCTGTGACTGATCCCCTGTTGGTGTCTGTGATTGATCCCCTGTCAGTGTCTGTGACTGACCCCCTGCCAGAGTCTATAGCTGACTTTCTGTCGGTGTCTGTGACTCATCACCTGTCAGTGTCTATAGCTGATTTTCTGTCAGTGTCTGTAACTGATCCCCTGTCAGTGTCTGTGACTGATCCCCCTTGTCAGTGTCTGTACCTTATCACCCACAGGCGTTTGTAGCTGACCCCCTCTGGAAAGCCACCAGGAGCCACCTGTGACCATCTCTGCCTGGTTGCTGACCTTTCCCAGCCCCTTGTGAGCAGCAGGACAACAGAGACTAGAGGCTGGCCAGCATCCAGGAACCTGCCACGTGCACCTTGACTGGCACAGTCTTGGTGCCAGTTGCTGCCTGCCTAGCCAGTGCAGGTTGCCCTTATTGACTTCCCTCCTGGGCCCACATTTCCCGGACCTTAAAAGAAGGCCTGTTTTCTTCTCCATGCTCCTTGATCCTGGCATGGAGCCACTCTATATCCACTGAGAGTGTCTGACCCTGTGTGCTGACGCCTATGCTCTTAGGGTGTCCCTCCCTTCCAACCTTTCCCAGGCCTAGGGGAGCTAGAACAAGGCCGAATGGTCCCGCAACTGAGATGAGGTTCATCTCACAGGGTTGTAGGTAAAAGGGGGCTCCAGGTGGCTGGGGAGGTGGCCGGTGGGGTATGTAGGTACCCTGCGCTGACATCTCACCCATATCTCTTTGTAACATCTCTTTGTCCTCTGCTCCTTGACCACAGGTCACTTCTGTGTCACAGTTACAAAGCTACCTCAGGACCAAGAGGGGACGAGCAACCAGAACCTCAGGAACAGTCCTGGGGCTCCTGACGGTGAATCCAGAGTCTTAGGAATAGTCCTGGGGCTCCTGAGAGAGAACCTAGAGTCTCAGGTAGAGTTCTGGGGTTCCTGGCAGTGAACCCAGAGTCTCAGGAAGGCCTCAGAGTTCTGACAGAAACCATTGCTGTCCCAGTGGGTGCCCTCTGGGGTGAGGACTAGTCTCTCTCATGCACCCCCAGGATACGTCTTTGTTATTGGCCGCCACAGCGTGACGAATCACTTAAGAAATCTAACGCCTCCCTCCCATGCCACCACACCTATAAACTAGAATTCCAACACTAAGCCACAAAGGGAGCTAAGTCAGCTGCATTGCAGAAAGCAGTCAGCAACCAACTCTGGCCATCTGGCCAAAGGAGAAATGATATTGTTGCTATTTTCAGATGACACAGTAACATACACAGAAAACCTAAAGACAGACCAAAAAAACCTACTAGAAATGATGAATGGATCCAGTAAAGATGGGAGGGTACAAAGTTAGTGTATAAGTCTTTATTTATTTTATTTTATTTTTTAATTTTTAAAAATTTTTTTAAATTACTTTATTTTTTTATTTTTAAATTTTTGCTTTTTGGGTCACACCCAGCGATGCTCAGGGGTTACTCCTGGCTTTGCACTCAGGAATTGCTCCTGGCGGTGGTTGGGGGACCATATGGGATGCCGGGGATTGAACCCAGGTTGGCCGAGTGGAAGGCAAACGCCCTACCCGCTGTGCTATCGCTCCAGCCCCTCTTGCATTGCTTTATATGTGAATTAAAGGAAAGGAAATTAAGAAAACAATTCCATTTACAGTAGCAGAAAAATACTTGGGCTGGAGGTAAATATAATTTGGAGACAAAAAAGTCTGCGTACTGAAAAGCATAAGGCACCCTAAAAGGAATGGCAAAAGGCACAAATAATGAAAATGCATTTGTCTTGGGTCCAAGGGCTAGAAGAGTAAGTGTTGTTTAAATGACAGTGAAGTCCTGGAGAGATACCCCAGGAGTCAGGCCTTGCCTCACAGGTTTGAGTCCCCGGCATCTCACATGGTCTCCACGGCATGGCCAGGGCTCACTCCTGAGCACAGAGCCAGGAATAGTTCCTGAGCACCGCAGGATGCAGTCATGAAATACAATAAAATGGCATTTTACTTAACGTAAACTTAGGTTCAAAACAATGAATAACACCAGTGGCATTGTTCAAGAAAGTAGAAGTAAGACTCTAACATTTGTATAGAATGACAGAAGACACAGAAAAAGATTCTTTGGGGGAAGGATGAAAATGGAGGCAGCAGACTTCCTGGCAACAGTGTATCTCACAGAGCAACAGTCATTAGAACAGTGTGTTACTCTGAAACAGGGTGCTATTTCTGCACTTGTATGTTTACTGTAGCACTGTTCCCAGCATCCAGGATGGAAACAACCCCAGTGCCTGAGAACTGAGGACTAATTAAAGAAACTATGGTACATCTACACAGTGGAATACTATATAGTTGAGAGAAAAACGAAGTCATGAAATTCACCTATAAATGGATGGACATGGAGAATATCAAGCTGAGTGTGAGGATGGGGGGGGGAAGCGGGAGCACTGAGGGGGCTGAGCCCAGGGAGACCCCAACCCCCTGCATTTCCTTTAGCACCCGAGTCTTGGGCTAGAGAGTAGTACAAGGATTAAGGCACTACCTGTCTTGAGGCTGACCCAGGTTCCATCCCGGGCCCAACACAAGGTCTTGAGCACGGAGCCAGAAATAGCCCAGGAGCACCACTAGGTGTGTGTGGCCCAGGCCAAAAACAAACCAAAGAAAATGTGTCTTCACCTCTGAGCCCCAGATTCCAGTACATTCTACTGCAGACACAAGTATCCCCTGCCTGTGTGTCCTGCTCCTCTGGGACCCCCCGCCCCCTGCGCCTGAGGACCCTTGAGACTCAGGAGAGACCAGGCAGGTTCTGGAGCATGAGGGCTCCTGCCCACACGTGTCCTGCCACGTCTGCTCTTTGGTTCTGCACAGGCTCAGTCCCGCCAAAGTTCCCACAATGGTTTCCCACATTTTATTTGTATTCAAAAATGATTAATTTGTGTTATGGGGGTTTACAGTCCAGAATAAGCCCCCTGCTCCCTCGGGGGGGGGGGGTTGGGATCAGGTCAGATCCACACTCTGCTCCAAAGAGCAGCCCCCAAGGAGGCTGATTCATGACCCAAAGAAGTTTCATCTCACTTGTGGCACTGTGACTTCAGAGCCTGTTTGGGAGCGACTCTGCACCGTTTTTATCTCAGCTTTTTTTTTTCTGCTTTAATTGAATCACTGTGAGATAGGCCCTTACAAAGCTGCTCATGATTGGGTTTCAGTTATACAGTGTTCCAACACCCATCCCTCCACCAGTGTACACTTCCTCCCACCCCACCAACCTCCCATCCTATCTGCCTCTATGCTTTTTGGGTCACACCTGGTGATGCACAGGGGCTACTCCTGGCTTTGCACTCAGGAATTACCCGTGGCAGAACTCAGGGGGCCATATGGGATGCTGGGAATCGAACCCGGGTCGGCCACGTGCAAGACAAATGCCCTACCCGCTGTGCTATTGCTCTAGCCCCCTATCTGCCTCCATGGCAGGCACTTTTCTTTCTCCTTTTGGTCATTATGGTTTGCAATACCATTAAGAGGTCATATTTGTTCTGGGCGTTCAGTATTTTTATTGGTAAGGTACATCTGAAGTAGCTTCCTCCATCTCTGTTCCCCTGTCCCCTTTATCCACCACCAATGGGTGGGGAACAGGATGGGGTCAGGAGGGGCCAGGACCAGGGGGTAGACAAAGGACAGGGGTGGGGTTAGGAGAGTGAAGAGCTGCGCAGATGTCCGGGGCCAGCCCAGGCTGTTGTCACCCTTCACTGTCAGGTCTGGGTTGCTGGTTTGGGTCTGAGTCAGCAGCTTTCGGTCTCGGCGATGTCCATGTCCACATCCAGCCTGGGGGACACAGAGGGGAAATGGCTGGGTTGATTCCAGAAGGCTCCTGGGGATGCTTGGGAGCCCACTTGCTCAGGGCGTCATCAATAGGGAGCCCCACATTGCCCAGGGCAGCTCCAGTCTTTGACTGGATTGGAGATGAAGTGAGCCAGGTCCAGGCTGCAATTCCAGCAGCGCCCCCAGTGAGGTTCGGGGTGCTGGCTGTGCTGAGGAGCTGAGCTGACACGAGACTCAGCTGACCTACCCACAAACCAGCATTTCTCCACCTGTTCCCCCTCCCCAGCTGATTTCCTTCCTGTGTCCAACCCTCAGGCCATTTGCCCATTTACATAATTGCCCCCAGGCCCCCCTACCCCCCACTAGGAAATGCTCCTGACTTCCCTGGACCACCCACTTCTCGGCTGACGCAGAATGACAAGCTCCTTGGAAGCAAGTCAATCCAAAAAGCGTTGGATTTCTTCATCTTTCGGGCCACACCAAGCAGTGCTCAGGGCTGACTCCTGGCAGGGTCTGGGGACCGAATGGGGCTGATGGCAACAAGGCTAGTGCCCACACAGTGTGAAGGAGACAGCCAGGACCAGGCTGACTCATGGACTCAACCAGCTTTTGACCCTGAGGCAGACATGGGCGCCCTGTGACCACCTCCTGCTCCTCCCAGAAGCACTGCAGGGCAGAGGCAGTGCCAGGGTGGCGCCCACCTAGCTCCTTTGCTCCAGAAACCCCTCACTATGGGCTTCAGCCCAAGTGTCAGGGTCACTCACTGCCGTGGCTTACCTGCTAAAGCCCACAGAATGTGCCGCGGGAAGATGGTCTCTTGGCCAGATACGAGTGGCAGAGAACCGAACTGTTAGCAATGCGACCCCCCACCTGGGGGTCCCTACTCGGCTCCTACCTGGCCACCTGGAGTGGGTTCAGGATTCCAGGTACTTACTTGAGTCTCTGCAGGGTGCAATTGTGGTGGCTCAGGATGTCACACAGCATCTTGACCCCGATACCTCAGGCGTTTCGGCCCACATTCAGGCAGAAGAGGTTCTTGCTGGTGCGCAGAGCCGCCGAGAGTGCCTCACACCCCAGGTGGTCGATGTAGCAGCCTGCAGGGGTCCGGCTTACAGTCAGCAAGACTCAGGCCAAGTGCTCTCAGGCTCCTGGTGGAGTCTAGGGGCCAGCCCTTTGATCTATGGCTCTCAGGTGGCCTTTCTCCTTCCATTTCTTTCTAGTTGAAAGATTTGTTTTTTGGGGGGGTGACACCTGGCTCTGCATCCAGGAATTACTCCTGGCGGGGCTCAGGGGACCATACAGGATGCCAGGGATCGAACCCAGGTCAGCTGCAGGAAAGTCAAATGCCCTCCCTGTTGTCCTATAGCTCCGGGCCTGATTTCAAATCCTTGAATTCTGTAATATAGTCTAAATTAATAAGCTTAATGCCTTTCGCTTCTTTCCTCCCCATTTTGGGCCACAGCTAACAGTGACAGGGACTATTCCTAACTCGGTACTTAGATGTGACCTGACAGTTCTCACAGGAACTAGAACTGGGGTCACTGGGATGTTAAGGCGAGTGCTTTTGGTGCCAACCCCAGCTTCCCTTCTCTCTCCCCACCTTGCATTTGATTTAAGGTCTTCTGCAGTTCTTTAAACTTTGACCTAAACAACTTTTTTTGAGGGTCTGCGGCAGTAGTCCAGTGGAAGGGTGTTTGCCTTGCACGTGGCTGACCCGGATTTGGTCCTCAGCATCCCATATGGTCCCCAAAACCCTGCCAGGAGTAATTCCTGAGTGCAGAGCCAGGAGTCAGCCCTGAGCACTGCTGGGCGTGAACCCCCAATCGGAAAGCAAACACTTCCCTTTGTGAACAATGCTGCCGCAGGGGGTTAGTGCCCAGGCTGAGCCTGCAAGGGAGGCCCAGGTGACACTGTCCTTGAGCACTGGATCAAGAATGACCAGCACCAGTGGGCATGACTCTCCCAGTGCCACAGTAGGTCAGAAATCTCCATCAGTCATTCTAACCCTCTGTATCAGGAAGGGGAGGGTGGCAACACTGATGCTTCCTTCCAGATCCAGAGCGAACGTCCCCCGACTCACCACAGGCTTCTGAGGGGGCAGTGTGGGTCCCTGAGGGCACTGCACAAGAACTTGACTCCTGCCAGCCCGATGGGGTTGAATCCCAGGTCCAAGTGCATGAGGTTTGTGTTCTGTTTCAGCACCGTTTCCAGGTCACAGCAGCCATCACTTGTGATGTTGCAGGATCAGAGTCTAGAAGAGAATGTCCTGTCAGCTCCCCTGGGAGCCCCAGACCAGGAGAGCATGGGCCCTCTGGGCGGGAACCAGCCCCGTGCTCTCCACCCTGGGTCCCTGTGTGCAGGGGACTGTGTGGCTGTGGGTGATATGGTGGGCAGGACAGGGAAAGACTCTTGGGGCCTTAGAACCATGGGGTGCACCCAGGATCCCGCCCACAGGCAGTGACATGGAGACGGGACTCATGAGCATGACCAGCATCCTCTCACAGAGGAGCCTGGAGAGGAGGGATGGGCTACCCCCAGAAGCTGGGAAGGACACAATGACCACACACAGTGACTGGCAACCTGGCCCAGCTCCCTCCCTTCAAGCTGGGCATCATAGTTTCAGGTCAGCACCGGGAGTGACCAGACAGCCGACAATTCTACCCAGGGCATGACTTGTCTGAACCACAGGTCTGTAGGCAGTGATCCGGGAGCTGGCCACGGTCTCCAACTCCCGACATGGGGACCTGCCTGTGACCACCCCCAAACCAGCAGCATTATTGTGGGGCCCATGGGCACTTACATGAGTGTCTGCAGCTAACAGGTGGGGTAACAGACCCTCCTTCAGTACCTTCAGCCCCTGGTCCCCGATGAAGTTTCTGGCCAAGGACAGGTGCTGCAGCATCTGCCTGACAACCATGAGTGAGTGGCAGCGTCCATGCTGCTCTGGGTGCAACACCGCAATTTTTAGGGCCACTCTGAGCACTTGGGGACCAGGTGGTGCCGGGACTTGGATCAGGTCAGCTGCAAGGCCAGGCCTTGACCTGGCCATGGTTTCCTCTCTCTGGCCCCAGATGGAATGGCTTTGGACTCAGGTTTTCTAAACGCTTTAGCACAGTCAGGGTAACTTCACGAAGCTTCATGTCCACTTTTCAGCTGGACACCAACCAGACTCTCCAGTAAGCACGTCAGGCTGACCAGCACCGGTAGTTATGTGCCCCATAGCTAAGAAAAAAGAATTCAGACACTTCTGAGCGCCGAGACTGAAAATAAGACCCCAAAGTTAGCTGGGAAGCATTAGTGGCTCCTGGTGACATCAGCTGAATCCGTAGATCATGTCTGGGCGAGGAGACCGTGTCGCTCTGCTTCTTGAGCTGGAGGCTCAGATGCATCAGCTTCTTGCATCCCATCAGCGCAGCACAGAAGTCTCAGTAAATGTCAGCTGGGGAGGAGACACAGAGGCAGGATGGGCACAGCTCTGACTCACAGCCCTGCTCCATCCCTTATCCCCGGGAACGACTGACTGTCCAAACCCACCAAGGCTGTAGCCTCCCAGCCCTCACACCCCTGAGAAGCACAAATCATTACCTCCGGAACTGGAACTCCGGCATGGGGTCAAGGTGCAGAAACACTTTCTTCCCCACGTGCAGAGTTAGTTTCTGCAGGTCGAGGCAGTAAGGGTGGGTGAAGACCAGCTGCGTGAGGTCGGTCCTGTGGCTCAGCGGCACGGCCACCTTGCAGACTCACACCATGTCATCCTGGGCCAGCTCCCCGGCCCCACACTTGTCCAGACACCACAGTACTTCCTTCGGGTTGGCCACCGTGTGTGGCGGAGCTGCAGCAGACCCTGCAGTGCGGCCGGCCTGAGCGCCACCCAGATGCCGACCACCACCCATAGTGCATAGGCGCGGTCCTCGCTGAGGAGGCCGAAGAGGAAGGCCCCCAGCTGGCACAGGCCGGAGTGCTTCAGTCTTGCCTCCCCGGAGAACACCCGCTCAGGCCTCCTTCTGCAGGTAACCTCCCTCTAGCCTTTTCTCATAGGGGACTGGAGGTCCCAGGATCTTTGGATTAGTCTAACATAGTACTCCTCGCTTAGCTTACATCTCGTGGCCTAGGGACCTGGCCACGTTGGGTCTCATTAATATCCGTGTAACCCATCTGGGCTTAATTCTCAGCCCCCCTTTGTCGAGGCATCTGATCCGCGTTTTCCAGGTGGCACTGCCAACTGAGTGCCCGGCCTCTGCTGTCTGCCCTGCTGCTCACTGCAGCTAGCCTGGCATCCCGGGAACCCCATCCTGCAGAGCTCGAGAAGCTGGAAATGCAGGAGACTTCAGAGGTTACTCAACCGAACTTTTGAAGAAACGAAAGAAATGGTGTTGGGGCCACACTAGGCCGTCAGGTTGAACCCATGTAGGCTGCCCATTTGCGGAACCGTCTACATGGGGTTATCCTGATGGCTAGTCTGAACCCAACAGCATTTCTCCCCCGTTTCTTCCAAGATCGGTTGAGTATCTTCTAGAGTCTCCTACATCTCCATTTTTTCGAGCTCTGCAGGGTGGGGCTCCTGGGAAGCCGGGCTAATTGCAGTGAGCAAAGCAGACAGCAGAGACCGGGCACTTTGTTCGCAGTGACGCCTGGAAAATGCGGCGCAGATGCCTCAGCAATGGGAGCTGAGAATTAAGCTCAGATGGGTCACAGGGATATTAATGAGACCCAATGTGGCCAGGATCCTGGGCCACGAAATGTAAGCTAACTGGGGGGACACTGTGCTAGTCTAATCCCAAGACCCTGGCACCTCCAATCCCGTATCAGAAAAGGCTAGACGGGGGGGTCACCTGCAGAGGGAGGCCTGTGCTGCTGGAGTGATTTCTTGAGTGATTCTGGAAAGAGAAAGAGAGATTAGCAGGTTAGCCCAGGCTCTATCTCTACTACCCTGGGCCCAGGGAGGCAGCTGGGAGCTGAAAGCCTGGCCATGAAGATGCTGGCATTTATCTGCACACAGCCTGTAGGGGTAAACCTGTAGGGGATTCTTATTTATGAAATAAACTTATTTGTAAACTCCTGGGTCTCTTAGGTCACTATGTCCAGTGGGGGTGTGGCCATGGGAGGCCAGTGCCTGGGCACCAGGGATGCCTTGGTACCACAGACGTCCAGGGACACCCCTTACCCTGCTGCTGAGTGGCAAGGTGGGGTGGGCTTGATGTGTGAGTGCGAGTGCATGTGTGAGTGTGTGTAAGTGCAAATCAGTGCATGAGTGCATGCATGCACGAATAAATGCATGTATGCGTATGATGTACTTGCACCAGTGTGTCAGCATGATGTACTTGCACCGGTGTGTCAGTACATGCATGTGTGAGTGCATGTATGAGAGTGAGCGAGTGTGAGTGTGTGTATGCAGTGGGAAGGCTGCTGCCTTTAGCAGGCCAGAAGGGAGGCAGGGAAGGGGGGCCTGGCAGGGCTTGTGGACAGTGGCACGTGATGATGAATGAACAGATGTAGGGGCAGGTGAAGCCTCAGAGGAGCAGATGCAGTGTGAGGGTGGGACTGAACCCCTATTCTGGAGGCACAGAGCCCCCCCACCTTGTTCTGCCTCTCACCCCACTGCCTCCTGGGGAGCCGGGAAACATCCCACTTACCCCGAATCTTCTGCTTGGCCCTCTCCAGCGGGTCCATGCGGTTGGTGCTTGCCAAGGCCGAGACAGTCGCCACCTCCACCCAGGTGGGGCAGCAGTGGTGGGTGAGCAGGATGTGGGCATCTTTCAGCTCCTGGTGCAGGTCCAGGGCCCTCAGCTGGCCCGTGAACTCACTCAGCTTGTGGTCCAGCTGCTCCAGAAGTGCCTGCAGGTCAAGGTTCAGCTGTGAGGACGGCTCCATCCTGTCCTTCAGGATCTGAGGTCAGGCGGGTTGGACATGGGGGAGGAGATGAGGGGGTGAGGAACTCGAGCACCCTCCAGGCCTCTGGAGGGCCCTGAGGACCGTGGGGAGCACTCCCAAAGCTGCCGGGTGTGGCCGAGAGGACATAAAGCCCCAAACTGTCAGCCACACAGCCCCGGCCGCCAAGGCTGAGATCTGGGAATAGGACAGAGAAGTGGACAGATGCGGCCTCTGCACCCAGGAGCCTCACTCAGTGACAGCAAAGGGAGGGCCGGGTTTGTGGTAGCATGAATGGGACGACAGGGGTTGGACTAAGTGAAGGAAGCAGGAGAGAGACCAGATGGTTCGAGGGAACATGGGTCAGGTCTGGGAGAAAGACCCCTTGACAAACCACTTACTGAGGGTGCATCAGGAGGTGGGGAGAGCTGTGAGGGGTAGGATAACATTGCCAGAGGTACTTTAGGTTTATTGGGTTGTTCCCATCACAGTGCTCCCTTTCCTCTGTGTTTATTTGTAACTTCTTTGTTTTCTGTTGACTTATATTGTTTTTCTCTTCTCCTTGAGTCCTTTGCATAGTTTATTCAGAGCCATGTCCTTTTGTATGGGCACAGGAAGACAGTAGCAAATGCTATGCTTTTGTACCTGGGAATCATTTGACTCTCCATGATATTTTTCTCCTGGGCATCTGTTTTCTCAAGCTAAGCCTCAGCTGCCCTTACTTCATAGCATCCCCAAAGGCAGGGTCCCGATGAGGGACGGGATGGACCCAGGGCAAGGGTTGAGCTATGTGCTACCCTGGCATTGAGATGGGCCTGGCCAAAGTGCCTAATGCTTAACTATAAGTTAAGAGCTTGGTCACAGATGCTGTCATGATCCAAAAAGTAATAACTAGATTTGAACCCTGCTAGGGTTAGGAATGATTAATCTGGCCTGAGTGCTGTAGTCTGAGTCTGTGGCAAGATGTTCCCAGGAGAGCTGCCCTAGAAGTCTCAATGTATCTTTTACTGTGTCCATACAAAAATAACTAGTATTAAGATGCTGATTGAGTTTTTGGACTGAGGAAAGGAGAAAAACACCTTAAAAGGTATTTTGCCTGCGGGCAGTCAGGAGGGCTTTGGAATATACCTCTATTGTGGTGTTTCCTTTGAACTTGGTGGGCCCTCAGGAAGGGCTTTCTTATGTTGATTTTGCTACCAGACTGTGTAGCATGGGCCCAGAGGGTGAGGTGGAGAGAGACAAGGGTGGAGAGACAGTGGGGAGAAGGAGAATCCGGAGAGCTGGGATGGAGGAATGAGGGGCTAGGAAGGAAGAGTGCTGGGGGAGTGCGATGAGAGTTGGAAGAGCAGTCAGAGTGAGAATCCAGAGGTCAGAATCAGAGGAGAGCGCGCCCAGGCTGCGAGATGGAGCACGGAGAGATGGGCTGGAGAGACAGGAGATGGGAATGAGGGTCGGTGTGAAACTAGAATGGGGAGCTCAGAGAGACTGGAACAGACACGTGGAGAGAATGAAATAAACGGCAACTGATCAATCAACCGACTTGGCCCTTGTTCCTCTTCCATCTGCCCCATGGCTGGGGGGCCGCCTGGCTGGGCAAGAGGCCCAGGACCACCCCCTGAACCCGGGCGCTGAAGGGGAGAGCCACCGGGGCTCTCCCCCAGCCACCCCTGCCAGAGTTCTTTTTACAGCCCAGGCTGTGCCAGGGACTCAGTCTTCCTGAGCAAATACTGGGATGAAGAGAAAGGGCAGGGGACCAGGCACATGGCTGACCTGGGTCAATCTGCACCTCCCGCCCCCGCCAGCAAGCCCTGAGCCCCATCAGGAGTGATCTGTCACTGTCACTATCATCCTGTTGCTCATTGATTTGCTTGAGCGGGCACCAGTAACATCTCCATTGTGATACATGTTACTGGTTTTCGCATATCAAGTACACCACGGATAGCTTGCCAGGCTCTGCCTTGTTAGGGTGTCTAAAACCCAAAATCAAACAGACACAAACCCTTCCTCCTGGGGGGCTGGAGCGATAGCACAGCGGGTAGGGCCTTTGCCTTGCACGCGGCCAGCCCGGGTTCAATTCCCAGCATCCCATATGGTCCCCTGAGCACCGCCAGGGGTAATTCCTGAGTGCAAAGCCAGGAGTAACCCCTGTGCATTGCTGGGTGTGACCCAAAAAGCAAAAAAAAAAAAAAAAAAAAATTAAGAAAAAACCCTTCCCCTGGTCTGCTGGACACAGGGACCCTGAAGCCAGCTGGGAGTCTCTCTAGCACCTTCCCTCGACTCTCAGTCATGCTGCAGCTCATTTGGGCCGACACCTCCCATCTCCTACGTCAGCACAGACACTGGCCCTCGGAGGTTAGGGGTGACAGACAGCTGGGCCCGGGCTCCTTCCAAGCCTCAGAGGCCCCTTTCAAAGAAGCCACTGGGGTGAGGGATGCTTTTTTGGGAGGAAGGAGAGCCAGTGGGCTCCCACCTATGAGCCTCCACCCCTTCTTTCCCCCACCCCAAGGGGTGCCCCTCCCAAGGACAGGGCTGGGTGGGGGGGCACCCCACCCCAACCTCACTGAGTTTTAATATTGGAAACTTTAGACTTTAGAATGATCTACTCTGCAGCTTGTGGTAGGGTGCTGTGCACCCAGGGCTCGTAGCTAGTGTCTCTGGCATTCCTAATCAATGATGCCTTCTTCTGGGGTGGGTGGGTGTTTGGAGACTGGGTGCCCTTTGACCTGACCCCTCCTATGCTGGGGAGGAAGCCCCCTACTAGAGTTCGTGTTGATACCGGAGGGAAGAAAGCCTGTGTGTATGTGTTGGGATGGGCTTCTAGAACATTCCAAAGTAGGAGAGGCATCATCAAGCTCTTCCCTATCTGAGCCCAAGTGAGTTCCAAACAGGAAACCCCCCAACTTTGGAGCTGGATCTACCCCATGCCCACCCTAGTGGTGGCCCAGACGCACCCACTGGCCACCCGTGGTCACTCACATGAGCCCCTCCCCAGTGGCTTGTGCCATGACCTCTGTCCCTCATACACTTCACCTCACAGGAAACCACAACCCACAAGGCATGTCAAACTCATCCCAACGAGACACCCACGGGCTCTCATGGGGTCAAACCTAGACAGCCGAGGCTGATTCCCAGCAGCCCCTCTGGGAGAAACGCCTCATGTGTCCCTGTGGCTCTGATTGGTCTAGGATGCTGTCAATCACCGCGTGCTGTCAGGACCCAGGCAGGTGCCTGGGGGGCTGGCCACTTTCTCCTCTGCCCTTGGCCTGCTTCCTTCCTGTCGCCCGTTTGCTGCATGTGTGATGCATGCTCTCATATGACCACAGCTTGCCCCTCAGCTGCCACTCCTCTCCCCCCATAAGGACAAACGAGTTTCCCGCAAAGCCCCTCCACCTGGCATGAACCCAGCACCCTCCTTCCTGCTTGAAGCTGCTCTTCACCTGTGTGGGTGGACGTGCTGCCTGGCTAACGCTGTTTTCTTGCCCATAGCCTGAACTCCAACGCCGCCCCCCGCCCCTGAGTCCTGTGGAATCTTGGGCACCCCATCTGCTCTTTGTCTCTGGGCTTCCTGGCCCTGGAAGGGCACAAAAAATGGAGCCTCACATTATCTGGGGGGTGGGAATCAATTCAGAAGGAAGCAAAGCCCAAAGGCCAGAGGCAGAATCCCGAAGAGCCAATTATGCCGGCTTGGAAGGAGCTTTCTCTGCCTAGAGGGGTCTGGGCTGGAGGGCAAGCTGGTCGTGCAGGTCCCGACCCCCATAAACGAAAGGATTTTTTAAAAAACAATTCAGCTGTGATTCCCCCGGAAGGTGGAAGAGGTGGCTGGAGAGTGGGGCTAAGGTACTGGCATGCGGCTGACCAGGTTGGGGTATCCGATAAACTTTGGGTATGCCAGGTGTGGCCCTGAAACAAGAGGCAAAGAAGGAGCTTCCCGCCACCCCCCCACCAACACACAGAAAGGCCTCAGCTGTCCTCACTTTTGTCAACTCTGAAGCCTTCTCGCCAACTAGTTCCTTTCTCCAGGGAAGAGGCCCACATGCTCCTGCAGCCACTTAAATGTCAGGTGCTGAGGAGAAACTTCTGCCCAGGGAAAGGACTCAGTGAAATCCAATTAGGGAAATGAAGAGGGTCAGTGCTGCCGACCCACAGTTACACAGCTGGCTCCGTGCCTCTCACTAAGCACTACCAGCTGAGAACCCCAGAAATCATCACTGCACGGGGCTGGAGTGATAGCACAGTGGGTAGGGTATTTGCCTTGCACGTGGCCAACCTGGGTTCGATTCCCAGCATCCCATATGGTCCCCTGAGCACCACCAGGGGTAATTCCTGCGCATCGCCGGGTGTGACCCAAAAAGAAAAACAACAAGCAGAAATCACTGCTAACAGGGCGGCAGTGTGGGAGACACACCACTTGTTACACAGACGCTCCTTGATTGTCATTATTTTGGGCTGTGGCCAAAATAATAATTTGGTGCTTGGGGAACCATGACCAGGGAAACTCTACAGGCAAAATTTTGCCCCAGCCCCTAGACTTCTCTCTCCAGCCCAGAATTGATTTCTTTTTGCTTTTTTGTGCCACACCTGACGATACTCAGGAATTACTCCCAGTGCTGCTCAAGGGATCATATGGGACGCTGGGGCTCGAACCCTGCTCAGCTGTGTGCAAGGCAAATGACCTCCCCGCTGTACTATTGCTTTGGCCCCAAGCCAGAGCAGTTTTTTTTTTCTTTTCGGGTCATACCCAGTGATGCTTAGGGGTTACTCCTGGCTCTGTACTCAGGAATTACTCCTGGTGGTGCTTGGGGGGACCATATGGGATGCCGGGGATCGAACCCATGTCGGCTGTGTACAAGGCAAATGCCCCACCCGCTGTGCTATTGCTCCGGCCCCCAGAACAGTTTTTTAAAACAGGAGATGGATGAACTAAAACACACCCAATGGGGATAATTTTTAGGGTCAGAGGCCAGGACACAAAACTGGTGTCCTGCAATGACACAGGATGTGATTTCAGCTGGACAGTGGAGGACGTTGCTTTGCCAGTGGTTCTCTACCGACCCTGTCACTTGGGCTGTGCTAGGCAAAAGTCTCATTCCTGAGCATCCGCACACCATCCCCACAATGGTTGGGCAGATAGGCCTGGGGGTGAGGCAGGAAATCGTGAGTTTGGTAGCCAAGTTCCCAGGTCAGATGGTAGAGACAGGACACTCACCAGAGTCGCCAGGAGGTCCAGGTGGGACGCCACTTCTGAAACTCCCACTGGGAAGGAAGAGAAACCAATTAGATGCAGATTTCACCATCCCGCCCCGACCCATCCCCAGCCCTGACTCTCAAAATAGGTGCTCCCATCTGTTGCAACTCGGTAGGTTCTTCGGGGTGAGGTCTGAGGGCACCATCATCATGGATGTGTAGAACTACAGAAAAATGGAGTATCCCAGTCCCCCCTCTTGGAGCCCAGCAGTTGCCCAGCGGGAGCACTGTTTTAGGATCCTGGGGCCTTCCGAGTTTAGATTCCAGCCCCGGGTGAGCGCTCAGGAGCAAGAAGGTTCCTGTCATCCCAAGCCTTGTGGGGACGTACAAAGTGAGTCTCTATTTGCCTTTTCCTTTGCCCTAGGGGGTGAATTCCATTTAGGACCACATTCTAGGCTCCCCCCCCCAAAACAGGTTGAGGGGAAGGGAGAAGAGGGTCCCGGTTTGCACTGGGGAAGTCAAAGCCTCAGGAACCACCCAAGGAGGCCAGGAGGGGTTTTACCGCGGGAATGAGAGCAGGGCTCCAGCGCGCAGTCACAGGCAGCAGCTGCCCGAGCGCCCCAGACATCCCGCATAAGAGCGTCTCTTCCAAGTACCGCCCCCTGATTGGCCCTGGCGGCGCCCAATCCCGGCAGGGGATCCCGCGGCGCCCCGCACGGATAGGTGGAGGCTGGAGGGGGCCCTTCTGTTCGCCTACTGAGGCTGAGTTAGCGCACCCCCAACCCCTGTATCCCATCAAAGTATGCACCTGTGGTGTAGGACCTGGTCAGAGCTGGGGGGTCTTGAAAGACACCTCAGCATTTACTCACTGATCCAAGGCTGAGGGCCAACTTCACTTTGACCAGCTGCACCTCCTCCCTTCTACCGATACCTACCCACACCCCAGCGTCAGCTGGAGTGGCACGGGGCACCTGAGAACCATAGTTTTGGGGTGTCCATGGACCACGGCCACGTTTCTCAGTGCCTGAATCAGGTTACATTATTATTATTATTATTATACTTTAGACTTTGAGGCCATACCTGACTGTGTGCACGCCACAGGTCCGGGTTTGATCCCAGGCACCCCCTGGTGGATTCAGGGAACCCTCTGGGGGTGCCTGGGATCAAACCCGGACCTGTGGCGTGCAAGGTCATCCCCTTAATCCCTGTGCTAGCTTTGCAGCTCCACCACTTTTGGGGGTTTGCAGAAGTTAGAGGTGGCAGTTTAGCAGCAGGGACCCCCCCGCCCCCCGCCTCTGTGGGTCTGCTCAGGTGTGGACCTGCAAACCCAGGCTAATGGCATGCACGTGACTGGGCCCAGGACTGGGGCAGGCCAGGTGAAGCCCCTACACTAAGCCTGTTCCAGGAACCCCCACACACGTGTGGCCTCACTGCCTGAAGCCCCACACTGCCCCCAGGCCCTTTGCTTCACAGGTGGGGATAGAGACCACTGTCCCAGGCTTCCTCTCTCCTCTTCCTCTCTCCTACCCACCCCTCCCTTTCACTTCTCTCTTTTCCCTCTCTCCTTTCTTCTCTTTTCTCTGTTTCTCCTCTGTTGCACCTTTTCCTCTTCTTTCTCATTCTCTCTCCTGCAATGCTCAGGGGTTACTCCTGGCAGTGCTTACGGACCATATGGAATGCCAAGAATCAGACCCAGGTGGGCCACGTGCAAGGCAAACGCCTACCCACTGTATTATTGCTTTGGCCCTTCATTTTCTCTTAATCCCGCTTCCTTCCCTCTTCTCAGCCTCCTCACTCCTCTCCCACCATCCCCTGCAGGGAAAGAAGGGGACTCCTTGTCCTCAGTGGGGCATCTAAGTTGGGGGACGCTGGGCACTGGGGGTGGGGTCCTGCAGCCCCTTGCAGCCCCTCTGGGAAGTACCTCACCGCCATGACTCATGCTGCTGAACCTTTTTTCCTATGCGTTGAAATCTTCACCTGTGTTCTCTGCTCATAAACCTCTGTCCATCCAGATCAGGCCCAGCTGGCTCCACCTGAAAACAGACCAGTGCCGTGTCTTGGTTCCGTGGTGCAAGGACGGTGAGGTGGTTCTGCAAGGGGGAAGCAAGGCTCCTGGGTGGTGGTCCGAGCAATCTTCCAGACAGACGAGTCCATTTCCCAGCTAGCCTGGGGGTAGAGGGGTCCTGAGGGAGGGGCGGAGACTCTGACAGGGAGGGATGCTGTGCTTTGCTCAGATGCTCAGTGAGCTTCCATGTGAGTTTTTATTTTTATTTTTAAATTTTATTACTATTATTATTTCTTGGGTCACACCCAATGACCGGGCCCCCACTCACCCACACACAGCAGGGTGGTGAGGACCCTGCACATGGCCATGTGCACTGTCCCTGGCCGCTGGATGGACACTCTGACAGTCTGGGTGCAGGAAGGGCGGTGTCTCTGCTCACCAAGGAAGGGCGAGTGCCCTGGGGTGGACTCAGCTCAGGTGGGTGGCAGAATCCCCGCAGTGAGGGGGTCAGAGTGGCCTGGCCCTGGTCTTGAGGCCCTCCTGGGCGTGTCCACATGCCTGCCCAGCAGGGCCGGGAGCTTTGTGTCCCTGGGTGCAGACAGGCCACAGGAGGGCAGACTGTTCCTCCCTTTGTCCTTTTGTCCCCTGCACCAGTCTCCGTCTGGCTCCATACAAAGGGCTGAATGGAGCTGCCCTGGACTTCTCAGTCTCTCACTGCCCATCGATCAGGGGCTCCCAGTACATCTCTCTGGGTTGTTATATTCTAGAACCATCTTATGGCAGGGTGGAGCAGCCTTGGAGTGATTGCGACAAAGGTCATAAGCTGGGAGCATCCTTGGAACTAAACTGGGGAAGGCACAGGGCTGCCCACACTGCCCAGCCCCCTGCACGCACTGACCAGCCCCAGAGGCCAGCCTTCTGCACCCCTTCTTTGGGGTGTTTGGGGGTTTCATTCATTTTTCTTTTGGGGCCACATCTGATGGTGCATAGATCTCCAGAAGGAGTGGTGGGTGACTTTGGGTGGATTTTGGTGCTCCCTTCAGAGGCTCTGCGATGGTCTCACTGCCGGCTCCTGCTATGAGGGTCTCACCTCTGCTTTGACCAAAACTCAGAGTCTGCAGACACTAGACCTGGACCGTAATGTCTTGGGAGAGAGAGGGAAGCTATGCTATTAGGAGCTTTCAGACAGTCTGATGGAGCCTTGAAGACACTCCAGTATGGACTCTGGTTCACATGGTGAATTTCCCATGAGGATAGTGATATTTCTCTTTGGTGTATGGGAGGGAGCATATTTTATTTTATTTATTTATTTTTTCTTTTTGAGTCACACCCAGCAATGCTCAAGGGTTACTCCTGGATCTGCCCTCAGGAATTACTCCTGGTGGTGCTGGGGGACTATATGGGATGCCAGGGATTGAACACAGGTCAGCTGTGTGCAAGGCAAACACCCTATTTACTGTACTATCACTCCAGCTCCACATTTTATTTATTTTTTGTTTTTCTTCTTTTGGCCACACGCAGCGATGTTCACGGGTTACTCCTGATTTTGCACTCAGGAATTACTCCTTGGCAGTGCTCAGGAACCATATTGGATGCCGGGGATAGAACCTGGGCTAGCTATATGCAAGGCAAATGCCCTCCCTGCTGTCCTTTGACAGCACATTGTAAAGTGGACAAACTTAAGGGACCTTCCATAGAAACTATGTAACTTCAGGGCTTTAATTTTTTTCTATATTTCTGAAATGCTCTTTTCTTTAGAGAGGCTATTAGCTTCCATACCTGAGAACATGCAACAATAATAGGCATAATCATAGGAGTAATTCCTGAGTGCAGAGCGAGGAGTAACCCCTGAGCATCGCTGGGTGTGACCCAAAAAGCAAAAAAAAAAAAAGCATAATCATAGTTCAAACAATCTTTTAATATGTGGTGAAAGAGTGTGTATATGTGTGTATATGTGCACACACATTGGAAGTACATGTGTGTATGTATGTATGTGCACACATTGTAGTATGTGTGTATATGTGCACACATTGGAAGAGTGTGTGCATTTGTGTGTGTGTATGTGTGCACACATTTAACTATTCAAAGAAGGCTGTTTTATGCTTTTGTGAGCTGTCCTAGGTGAGCATTCTAGAATCTGGCCCCGTAGCATCATTCTTCACATTGAAATGAGAATTCACATTTTAGGTTTTATCTAAAGTACTCAAGTCTACCCTAGAGATCAAAAGCAACTAGATTCAATGTCTAAGCAAGTGTACCAATAAAACTTTATTTAAAAATACAGGTAGAGGCTGGAGTGATAGCACAGCGGGTAGAGTGTTTGCCTTGTATGCGGCTGACCTGGGTTTGATTCCTAGTGTCCCATATAGTCCCCCGAGCACCGCCAGGAGTAATTCCTGAGTGCAGAGTCAGGAGTAACTCCTGTGCATTGCTGGGTGTGACCCAAAAAGCAAAAAAAAAAAAAAACCCCCAAAAACCAAAAAACAAGTAACGGGCTGGATCTGACTACCTCTCAGCCGTAGTCAGCTGACCCCTATGCTAGTTCTTTGTGGACCACTTCTCCTCCTATTATCATTTTGCTTCCAGAACTAGAGGAGTTATTCTCTGGTGGGGAGTTCTTTTAATGGCCACCAGCACCCCAAACTGTTCTAATCTCATTCATAAGAGACCTATCACTATTTGATGACAGAACGTGGTATTCAGAGCTGAGAGAGACTGCCTGGAATGGCCTTCAGTTGGCTGGAAGGGTAAGAGGGTATATCATGAGACATGGCAAGATTGTACCATGAATTTTTTGTTTGTTTTCGAGTCACACCCAGTGGTGTTTAGGGCTTACTCCTGGCACCTTGCTTGGGGGATCACTCCTGGTGATCTGGTGGTCTTGGTTGCCATATGGGGTGTCGAAGATCAAATCCAGGTTGGCTACGTGTAAGGCAAGCACCCTACCCATTGTCCTATCTCTCCAGCCCTGATTCTTTTGTTAGAAGGAACTGAGACCTACAAAACCACCAAGAACAAGAGTGGTTCATAGTCACCCTGTGTTTGCTGTCATGTATCTTGGTTTTTTTTTTTTCCTTTCCTGTCCCTCATTCCCTCTGTCATTGCCTCCTACCTCATCACTACTCCCACAGACATGGTTTGGTAGATGGTGACCCCATGATGGCTAATTTTGCCATCCTTGACCGTGGAGACAAGTGCGCCATATTGTGTGGTTCATGGCAGGTGTGTCTACGCTTTGCATCAGGAGTCTTGCAGAGGTTAAAGCAGTGAGCTGGGTAGGAGATGTGGGGGGTTCACATCCATGCACGGCTCTGGCTGGTCCAAGCTACGACTGGTTCAGTCAGGGGTGTGTGTGGGAGGAGGTATTGACCTTTGAGGGGGTCTTCATAGACAGAGACCCCAGGATTATAGCTTGTGGGTCACAGAAATCACAGCCAGTCCCTCACAGTGCCCTGTCTGACTTAGGTTGGACTTTTCTTTCTTTCTTTTAGCTTTTTGGGTCACACATGGTGATGCTTCCTGGTTCTGCACTCAGGAATTGCAGTGCTTGGGGACCATAGGGGCTGCTGGGGATGGAACCTGTAATGGCCATGTGCAAGGCAAACACCCTCCCCGCTGAGCTATTGCTTTTGTCCTCCAGTCTTACTTTTCTCATGACGTTTTCCTGACTCCCTACTTTGTGAATTCAAATCATCTTTCAGAACATTTCTCACTTCCCAGAGGCAGATTTTCAGGTGCCTTGGTCATTTGGAAGGAATCATTTGGGACCAAAAGCTGAGCTGCTTTGTCAACAGCCCTGTCCTCTGTACCCAAGCTGAAGGCAGACAAGTGTAACACGGCTATCCAAAGGTTAGAGGCAGACACTGATGATTGAGTGCAGCCACGGCAAAGTGCCAGATGCTCGTGTGTGTGTGTGTGTGTGTATGTGTGTGTGTGTGTGTGTGTGTGTGTGTGTGTGTGTGTTCCCTTCCCAAAGACCCTGAGGTGCTTCAAAAGTCAGTATGTGTCTCTAGGAGCACCATGACAGCTGTGGGCATCAGGGACACAGCTCAGGGTGACAAAATGGTGATTCGTGAAGCTATCAATATCAGAAGACAGAACCAAACACTCTTTCCCACTAAATTCCACAAGTGTGGGGGATGGAGCAATTACACAGTGGGTAGGGAATTTGCCTTGCACACGGTAGACTCAAGTTCAATTCCCAGCACCCCATATGGTCCCCTGAGCACCGCCAGGGGTGATTCCTGAGTGCAGAGCCAGGAGTAACCCCTTTGCATCGCCGGGTGTGACCCAAAAGGCAAAAATAAAATAAAATAACACACACACACACACACACACACAAAAAAAAAACCCTCATCCTGCTTACGTAGCTCTCAGAGTGTATAAAATGTAAACAAACGTTTCAGCGGGTCAGGGTTCCAAGCCCAGGAGCAGTTCCAGCTTGTGAACCCTCAGCGCTGAGTCCTTTCTATGAGTGTGTTTTGGTGTGTGAAGAAAACCTTGAAATATCTGTCCTGTCTCTGTGTGTCTCAGGCAGTGGCTGAGCTCGGGATTGTGGCCACTTAACAGTGTGGCCCCAACAACACCCCAATAGGCTCCTGTGCCACTGAGGTGCTTGTGAAAACTCCAAGTACTCAGCCCACCACATGCGGAGAGCTTCATGCCAGCTCCTGCACTGCTCCCTGGCAAAGCCTGGAAAGACCAGTTCGAGACCCCCACCCCATCCCAGCCTTCACAGTTAACACACACAGGGACCCCACTGGTCCAGGAGAAACCGTGGAAAGATGATTATCTTCCATGGAGATGGTACTCAGTGATGGTCAGTGGTGGTCAGGCTCGGGGGGCTGCAGACGGAGAGGATCGAGTGATGAAAGGAAACCAGTCCTCAGGGCCAGGGCTGCACCCACAGGAGCAGCTGGCACACCTGCAATCATCATGCTCCCAAGCAGGCCGGAGATGGCACAGTCCTGCCAAGCTCCAGGATGAGCAGTGGGGTTGGTGAACAGTGTTGTCAGGGACCAACGGTAGCGGAATCAGGAACTCACCCCAACTATGTCTTTGAATGCAATGCCACAATCAGACCTGGTCTTTTCTCGGAAACTTTCAGGCACCAATTCAAAGGTATATTTTATTTAAGTGGTTTAATTTCAGGGAAGGAGGGAACATTTTTCTGTGTGTATGAGTAACCAGCACTGCCGCTCTAAGGATAATTCCACAGAGATACAAGAGCCACGCAGACTTGTGCCAGGAGAATAAAGGTCTGCCAGCAGCTCTAGTTTTCTGGCCCAAGGATGAAGGGAAAGCAGACTCAGCGACTCGCCACTTCAAGGAGGCGCAGGAGACAGGGACAGGTTAAGGGCTGTGGTGCCCAGACCCTGTTGCAGGAGGCTGACTGGCATTATGAAAAAATCCAGGGAGGGGTGGCCCAAGAGACCAGTCTCAGGGGCCAGGGAATGAAGTCAGCAGGGTGTGGGGGTGTTCAGACCCACCACCAGAGGCATCAGAGGTCAGACACCCCCCCACACCTGTCTTGGGCATGGATGCACCCGAGATGACATCACTGCCTCGAAGCATTGCTGGCGAGAGCCATGGCTTCTCTCTCTGGCAAACGGAAGGTGGGGATGCAGGGCTCCAGTGTCCCTGGATATACACAGGTTTGGGTGACCCCAGAGCCCTGGAACTTGGGGCTCCCTGCCTCCCTCCTGATTCTGCAGTGGGTGTTTGACATGGAAGGAAGAAAGAGAAGGAAAAGCCAGAGTGGCTTTTACCGTGATGGAGACCCAGAAGAATGTGGGGGTCGGGGGAAGGAAGGGTGGCAGGGCCAGGGCAGGGAGCCTGGATGGGGGTGGTGGGTGCCCAGCCAGAAAGCATCTGAGATAGGGGAGCATGCGGGCTGGGAGACTGTGTTGTATATTCTGCTTTCCTTTGGCTCATTTTGTTTTTGTTTTGGGGCCACACCCAGTGATGCTCAGGACTTATTCCAGGTGGCCATCTGTGGTGCTGGGGCTCGAACCTAGGTCAGCTGTGTGCAAGACAAGTGCCGTCCCCTAATTTTTTTTTCCTTTTTGGGGTTTTCGATCCACATCTGTTGGCCCTGGTCCTGCTGAGGTCACTCCTCAGCTGCCCACAAACACGGGGGGTTTCCTCTGCTTCTCAGGCTGCTGTCCACTCCCCTGCAGGGCCACAGTGACCCCCTTTGGTCCCCTGCCGTGCACTCTCCTCCCTGTGCCTGTCACTGTGGATGGGTGACCCATTAGCTGAGGGGCTCATCGTGCTCTGGTCGTGGTGCTCACAGCTCTGAGTGGTCCGTGGCTCTCGGTGTCTCAGTGCTGGGCTCCCTGGCACTGTGGTGGCATTGGGAACTAGGCTCACGTTTTTCACATGGTAAGGCGGTGCTTTCAGCAGCTGAGTTGGTCCCTGGCTCTCAAGGGCCCATCGCATGTGTGGGCAAGCAGGTGCATGGGCACTCATGCATAAGAGCACTGAGATGGGTCAAAAACTCTCGGGAGCATCCCCCAAAGGGCCTCAGCACTGTTTCCAGCCGCTACCTGTACGCTCCCCACTTTGCCATTTCTGTCCTTCTCTCTCCACGGCATTCTGCTGCTCCTTTACTCTCTAGAGCCTTGCTTCCCAAACTTGAGGCCATGGCCCCATGGTGGGGGGCAGTAACTGAATGTAAGGGTCCCCCAAATGTGGCAGCACTCAAAGGTTTCTGAATGTGCAACAGCCAAAAATGACGTTAAAGTCAAGTGCATCAGGAACGCGAGGCGTTTCTGGTAGCACTTGCCCATGTTACAAAAGCGGGTGTGGACGTGGGGAGGCAAAAAGGGGCTACGCATGGCAAAGGTGTAAGGAGCACAACTTTACATCATCCTTGCTTTGTCCCTGGCACCACATATGATGCCCTGATCACCACCAGAAGTGATCCCTGAGCCCTGGCAGGTGTGATCCCGAAAACAAAACAACAAAACCAAAACAGCAAACTATGGGTCAGTGAGCTCGCTCAGAAGACTGGAGCACAGACTTTGCAGATGTGGGTCCTGGGGTCCACCCCTGGCACTTTGTTTTCCTTGAGTACTGTCATGGAGCCAGATGTAGCCCCTGAGCACCACCAGGTGTGGCTAAACAAACAAGAAGGAGAATAAGAATCCCATGTGATACATGAACTTGTCCGTTGGTGGCAGGTTCTGTTGGTATGTGTAGCAATTTAATAGACTTGCCGGAGCCGGGGGGTCAGCTGGGGAAGTGGCTGTAAGATGGGGGCCTTGAAGGTCCATGGACAGGACAAATGAACCTCTCCCTGGTCTTCAGTGGACCAGCCCAGGCATTTTCTCCTGGTAGTTGCAGGCCTTTGAGACCAGACGGAGAAACGGAGAAGGGCAGCTGAGTCTGGGGGACATGGTATAACCATGGAGTGCATTCGGGATGTCCTTGAGATGGTCACAGTCTGGCTCTGTAACCTTGGAAACCTGGGGATGTCCTTCAGATGTGCTCACAGCCTTGAGGTGGTCCAGACCCTGCTTTTCGAACTAACATGCTTGGGAATTGCTGCTTCTGGAGCTTTCTGCCAGCTACCTGCAAATGCCCCTATCAGATATTCTAGAAAACAAAGCCCTCACCTTTGTTTGGGCCTCGTTCTGGAGCATGAGCTCAATTGGGTCTGCTAAGCATAATCAAGGAGCGTTTTCCCACTTCCCAAGGTGTGCTGCTTGGTCTTTTGCTGGCTTTTGGTGGGATTTTCCGCAACAAGAAACAAGACTAAGATATAAGGGGAGGCTAAGGGTGATGTTGGCAAATTGATTGTTCCTAAAGTTCCTGACTTCTGCCAATTCCTCCTTATGAATTTGCCGGGCCCAGGTTTGTAGCTAAATATTCTCTAGATTCTTAAGAGGCACCAGGCTTGGAGGCTTGAAAAAGAGAAAAACAAAGCAAAACCAAAAGCTACATGTAATCTCATTTACATCGTGCCCTTGAGACAGGCCTAGAACCTGTGTGAGCCTGTTTGTGTCTGGAAGGTGAATATAATGACCCTTCCTTCCTTCCCTTCCTTCTTCCTTCCTTCCTTCCTTCCTTCCTTCCTTCCTTCCTTCCTTCCTTCCTATCCTTCCTTCCTTTCTTCCTTCCTTCCTTCCTTCCTTCCTTCCTCCCTCCCTCCCTCCCCTCCTCCCTCCCTCCCTCCCTCCCTCCCTCCCTCCCTCCCTCCCTCCCTCCTCCCTCCCTCCCTCCCTCCCTCCCTCCTCCTTTCTTTCTTTCTTTCTTTCTTTCTTTCTTTCTTTCTTTCTTCTCTTTCTTTCTTTCTTTCTTTCTTTCTTTCTTTCTTTCTCTTCTTTCTTTCTTTCTTTCTTTCTTTCTTTCTTTCTTTCTTTCTTTCTCACATCCAGTGATGCTCAGGGGTTACTCCTGGCTCTACACAGAGGAATTACTCCTGCTGTTCTTGGGGGACTATATGGGATGCTGGGGATTGAACCCTACCCACAAATACCCTACCCGCTGTGCTATCGCTCTGGCCCCTGACTGTTTCTTGAGGGATGCACGCGTGGGTGTGTATGCTTACTGCACACGAGGTGGTTAAACACGCATCTCATCCCAATATTCTCAACCTGCCCCTGAACAAATCTGTGATTCAAAAGAACAGATTTAGTAAATCCTTGTTTGTGCCATGGGGCATTTTAGCTGACAGACAAGATGAGAGAATTAAAGGATTTGTAAGATTTGGGGGGGTCGGTGGAATCAGTAAAATGGAGATAGTGTGTTCAAAGGCAATAAGAACAGTGGGGTTTCCTGTCAACGGAGTCCACTTCGCCTCTAAGTCTTGAGGAAAGCCGTGTTCAGACCCTCCCCTTTTGGAGGGGAGGTATGTGAGTTTTGAGACAGACTCAGCTGTGCTTCTTTCTGGCTCTGTTTTCAGGGATCAGTCATGGCACTGCTCAGGGACCATGTGTGGTGCTGGGATTGGATGGAGTTGGCTGTGAACCAATCCAAGTACAGCTGAGTTAGCTCACGCCCTTCGTAAACCTTCATACCTCTCCTTGCCCCAGAATTATCATGCCAATGTTTAGTTTCCTGTCTTCTGGCCATGGTATGGCTTTTCTCTCTTCTCCAAAGCCAGTGCTGTGGGGTTATTGGCCTTCATGTGTCCAGACAATGGATCTTTGCTCCAATCACAGAATAGTAGTGGAAGGAATAATGGCCCCCAATTCCCCCATTTGTTGGTGACCATTCATGCACTGTTTCAGCAAGCTCAGCAAAGCCTCTGCAGGAGAAATAGGGAGACAGATATTGGTGTAAAGCTCAAGGTCGGGGGGCTGGAGAGTTAGTGCAGCAGGGAGGGCACTTGCCTTGCATTTGCCTTGCATGCAGCCAACCCGGGTTCCATCCCTGGTATCCCATCCCCTATGGTCCTCCAAGCCCTGCCAGGAGTAACCCCTGAGCACCATGGGGGTGAGGTCTCAAAACAGAAGCAAAAAACAAACAAACAAACAAAAAAGACCAAGAGAAAAATCTGAAAGGAAAAAAAAAACTCTGGACCTGTTGGGGCAATGCTAGGCTGCATAACTGGCTTCTGATTGGAATCAGGTAAGGCTAGAAGACAAAGAGTTCCAGGGCAGGTGGGCCGGGTACTCTCTTTGGATCAGCGTCACAAAGATGCGAGGTCAGACAGGAATGAGGCTTTTATTCAAGTCAAAGGGACAGAACTCAAGATGACCAGTTTTGTTGTTGTTGTTGTTGGTGGTGGTGGTGGGGGTGCTCAGGGGTTACTCCTGGCTCTACACTCAGGAATCACTCCTGATGATGCCAGGGATCTAACCTGGGTCAGCTGTGTGCAAGGCAAACACCTTATCTGCTATCGCTCCAGCCCTTCAAGCTTTCTGAGAAGCACTTTGCTAAGTCTTTCATCATTGTCTTTCTTAGCACAGCAGGCAGGGTGTTTGCCTTGCACACGGCCGACATGGGTTTGATTTCTCCGTCCCTCTCGGAGAGCCCGGCAAGCTACCTAGAGTATCCTGACCGCACAGCAGAGCCTGGCAAGCTACCCATGGTGTATTTGATATGCCAAAAACAGTAACAACAAGTCTCACAATGGAGACGTTACTGGTGCCCGCTTGAGCAAATCGATGAACAATGGGACGACAGTGCAAACAGTGCAGTACAAAATTTTTAAAATTGAAATTACAAAACTGTTCACGATTAAATTTTAGTCATATGGTGTTCCAACTCTCATCCTTTCACCAGGATACATTTCCCAGAATCAGTGCCCCCAGTTTCCCTCCCATCACTCCCCACCACGCATCCCCTGCCTACTTCTATCTTTTGGGCATTGTGGTTTGCGATACAGATATCAGGTATATCCTTTACCTACTTAAAAAAAATTATTTTATTGAATCACCCTGTGGAAAGTTACAAAGCTTTCAGGCTTATGTCTCAGTTATACAATGCTCGAACTCCCGTCCTTTCACCAGTGCACATATTCCACCACCAAAAACTCCAGTATACCCCCCACTCTCCCACCCCCCACCCCGCCTGTGTAGCTGATAAATTTCACTTCATTTTCTCTTTACCTTGATCACATTCCATATTTCAACACAAAACTCACTGTTATTGGAGTTTTCCCCCAAAAAAACAGACCTGCTGAAAAAGAAGCATTTGACAATTAGTTTTCCATTGCTGAGAATGAAGAGATATGAAGTTGTGCAGCTGCGATAGTGGCCATGCAGTTTGGGATTTCTGTATTTTAGTATTTTAGTAACTAAGTTCAGGGAGATTTATGTTAGAAATTGCATCATTTCGTTTCCTGGGGCAGCATGGGGCTATGGCTTAGTTCACAGTCTAGAGACATCTCTGCAAGCAGCTGCTGGTACCAAAAGTAGTCTACCTGGCCTTCGGATCATGGTCGATCAGCCACAGAGCGGCCACACAAATGTGTGGCCACCCGGGTCACATCTCAGCCTCCTTTACCGACTTTTAACACTCAGTTCTTGTCCAACATGATAGTTTCCAGCTATTATTATCATCCTAGTTCCTTCTCTATCTTCCTTACCCTATGCCCCACACACACTTGTGGTTAGTTCCAACCATTGACCATTCCTCTTCTACTATACACACACACACACACACACACACACACACACACACACACACACACACACATATATATATATATATATGTATATATATCACATCCCCTTTGATCATCGATTTGCTCGAGTGGGCCCAGTAACGTGTCCATTCATCCTAGCCCTGAGATTTTAGCAGCCTCTCTTTACTCATTCTTCCCAGTGGTGCTGCATTGGAGGCTCTTTCAGGGTAAGGGGAATGAGACGCATCATTGTTACTGTATTTGGCATATAAATACGCCACGGGGAGCTTGCCAGGCTCTCCCCCATGCAGGCAGTAAACTCTGGGTAGCTTGCAGGGTCTCCAAGAGGGAGAACTAGGCTACCAGATGTTGTGTGTCCACATTGAGGCCGCTTGCTTCCAGGAGCTTGGTTTTATAGTCTATGGATGTTGGCTGTTGATAGAATTACACGGTGCCAGGGGAAGTTTCTGGGTGTGACCGCCTAGCTACTAGAAAATGGGGAATTTGGGTGGAAGAGTGTTGGGGATGGACTGAGCTATCAGGGCGAGCACACATAGAATGTACTACAGACAGGAACATTTTCCCCCTTCAAGCTGCCTTCAGAAAATAATTTCAGTATATTGAAAAGAGCAGTTTTCCTTCTCTCACAGAAGCCTGGCTGGTCTTTGACATGCAGATCTCCGGTGTTAGCCCGGCCTGACCTTTGATATTGTAAATTGTAGGCTCTGGCCTAGCCTAGACTCTGGGATATAGATTTCAGGTGCTGCCTAGTTTGTAATTGACATGTAGATTTCATGTGGCAGCCCAGCCTTGTCTTTGGGATCTAAATCCAAGTGCTTTTAGCCCAAGAAAGGTTTCAGTTTTAGTTTTGTATCTTCTTTCCGGAGGCCAAGATTACTGGCCTACAGATTCAAGGAAATAATGCATATTCTACTGCCTCAATGTTCTGCCTGTAACTTTTTTTGAAGTCTTTGGTGACATCACTGTATTGCGCCCTTTAGAGGTACCATGATCAATAAAAGGAGACTACAGGGCTCTCTACCTTTGTCTAAGAGTCAGAGAGAACCTAGACCCTCCATGAAATACATTTCTTCCACTTTCCTTGTCTCAGCGCCTCCGACCGCATGAATGTTAACGCAACAGAAGAGGCCCAGTCCCAATCTGAGCAGCCTTGGAGATCTTGGCCCTGGGTCCCACACACCTGGGTTTCTCTTCTGGTTCCTTCATGCGTGAGGCTCGTCCGAATGTGTGGAGAGTGGTATTGAGCATGGCTATGGCTGGGTTCCAGAGGTCTTCAACTGCCGGGGCTCTGCTCGGGGTGGGGAGGGAAACTCAATCTGCCCCCTCCAAGGGACCCCAGTGAAAACAGACAGGCGTGGGGGCAAGAGACTCTGCATTGCTCTCTTCCGGGAGCTTGGTTTTATATAATACATATATAATATACACACATGTATATATATATATATATATATATATATAACAATGACAGAATGACTGCATTAATTTGTAATATATATATATATATACTAGAGATGATATCATTCTGTATATCATCATTGTCTTTGATTTACTGCAAAGCAAGGGAAAATTCATGGGTTTTCCAAGGAATGGAAGGTCCTACCCACAAAATAAAAATAAAGCAAAACAAAGTTAAAAAACAAAACTCAAACCCCCCTTATCAACCCTGGGGTTTCCCCCTTTGTAGCTTTGTAGGGCTTAGTTTCTCTCCTAGTGTTGCCATAGTAACTGGACACTGCACAGTGGGAGAGAGGTGCCCTTTGCCCAGGTGATGTAGTGCAGTCAGAGGAAAGTATGAAGAGCAGGCCCTGTAGTTATCCACAGGGTGGCAACTTGAAATCTGCTGGTTTTAACAGGTGTGAGAAGCACACTCTGACATCCTTTTCAGGGTGTGAGCCAAATGGGGAGGACACGGGAGACAGCTTGTTCTGCCAGTTTCCTGTCTCAGCTTGAGTGACATATTCAGAGTGTAAAAGAAAAAAAAAACCCAAGCAAACCCTAACCACCCTCTCAAGACTCCCCCCCCCCCCCCCCCGCAACCCAACAGCTTATAGCCTGGACTGAAGAAATTCTAGGGTGTCTAAGCAAGTGCAGGCTTAGAATTTAACTTAGAATTTAACCCCATTATTGACTTGCTCAGACAAAAAGCTCAAGAGATCTAGGGAACAGTGGCGGGTGGGAGGGGGGAAATTCAGAATCTCCATGACACAAAATTTACAATGTCCATGCTACTGAGCAAAACTATTTGCCACAGGCAGAGAGTTAAATATGGGATTCAGGGGCCGGAGCAATAGGAGAGTGGGGAGGGCATTGGTCTTACACACAGCCAACCCGGGTTTGATTCCCAACACCCCATATGGTCCCCTGAGCCACCACCAGGAGTAATTCCTGAGCCAGGACTAATCCCTGAGCATCGCCAGGTGTGACCCCAAAAGCCAATGACTCCACAAGTGGGATTCATTCGAGGTTTTAAAGGAAGATAATCAATAGATGACAGATTCAAAGACTTTAAATTGACTATTCTAGGGCTTGGAGCCATAGTACAGTGGGTAGGGGGCTTGCCTTGCATGTGGCCAACTTCAGTCTGCTCCCCAGCACCACGTATGGTCTCCCGAATCCCGCCATTATAAAATGGACTATAATAATGTTATATACAGGTTATTACATTACTTAAATAGATAATAGCAGATTATATTAATATATTTATTTTATTATATTAATATATTATCATGGGCTGGAGTGATAGCACAGCAGGTAGGGCATTTGCCTTGTACCCAGCCGACCCGAGTTTGATTTCTCTGCCCCTCTCAGAGAGCCTGGCAAGCTACCGAGAGTATCACGCCTGCATGGCAGAGTCTGGTAAGCTCCCTGTGGTGTATTTGATATGCCAAAGACAGTAACAACAAGTCTCACAATGGAGACGTTACTAGTGCCCACTCGAGCAAATCGGTGAACAACGGGACGACAGTGCTACAGTGCTACAATATATTATCATATTTCAATATACTAATAGTACTAATAAGTTAATACAAAATACTAATAATTTAATACAAAATACTAATAATTTAAGTTTCATTTGGATTTCTGGTGCAGTGCTTCCTAAAACCCTTGAAATTTTAGGGATGATTATGTTTCTGGATGTTAATGGAAGCATTTAGGAACACTTTGGCTTTAGAAATTAATGTAACTTTTGTTAGGTTAATGAGGCATCATAGAACACTTAAGTGTGGATGGAGGCTGGGAGAACCAGTTCAGCGAAGAGAGGGTTGGAACTTTGGCTCTCTAGGTTTTACTTCCGGGAGGAGAGAGGGCCTGGAGGTCAAATCTATTACCTTGTCCCAGGATTTAAAAACACTCCCTGTGTTTTGCAGCACTATTCAGTTCCAAAATGCATCCATCATTCCATGTAGTACTCATGGAATAATTGGAAAAGATTGGGAGGGATTGAGGGCGGGGGTCTTCCTGTCAGAACTCAGTAGATGTGCGTTCCATCCTGGCAGCACCCCGTGTCATTCCCTGATGCACCATTATTTGGGGTCCTCAGGCACCCTGACAAAATGCCTGATCTCCAGCATACCACAGCTACATGTCTGTCAGCCCCACAGCTGAGGCATGTGACCTGGTGACCAAACACTAAGTATAGGGGACCCCTGGTCATGGCAACGATGATAACAATGGTTCCGGAAGGAGAAAAATAAGTAAAAAAGATTAGAGGGCTTAGAGCGATAGTACAGGGATAAGGTGTTTGCCTTGCATGCAGCCGGCCCCAGGTTCGATCCTTGAAATCCCTCTGAGCACTGCCACGACAAATTCCTGAGTGCAGAGCCAGGAGGAACCCCTGAGCATCACTGGGTGTGATCCAAAAAGCCAAAATAAATGAGTAAATAAACAAAAATGGTTAGAAAGACAATTTTTTTTCTTGGCCACACCTAATGGTGCTCAGGAATCACTCCTAGCAGACTCAGGGGAACTTATGGGGTTCTGGGGAATCAAACCCAGGTCAACTGCATGCAAGGTAAGCACCCTACCTACTTTGCTATATTTCTCTGGAACACGCATAAAATTTTTTTTACTTCTGTTTTCCCTTTGGGCTGTACTCACAGGGCTCAGAAAGATCATCTGGGGTGCCGGGGATCAAACTTGGGAGAGCCTTGTGCAAGGCAAGGGTCTTCCCCACTGTCCTATCTCTCTGCCCCCTTCTCTCTGCACCTTCCCCTTCCCTTGCTGTTGTCATTGTGAGGATCTGAGTTTTGCCCGGGGATTCACACACTCCGTAGCTGAGCACAGGAGACCTCACGCTCCTTAGGCCCTTCTCCCAGCAAAAGGACCACTTGGAGCCTTCTGGGTATCTGGTTGCGGTTCTGGGGATCCAATTCAAGGCCTGGTACCTAGAAGTCGGTTCCCCTGGGTTCTGCGTTTTGACCTGGACCGGTGCAATAAAACACACGCAAGAAATGGAGCCAGTGATCTGGTCTGAAGTTTGCTCACCTGTACAGGACATCAGCAGGAAGCACCTGGCAACTCTCCCTCCTGCATCAAAAAAATGTGATGTTTTGGCTACACGGAGAACCCCAAGGTGGGGGAGTTCCTTACCCTAAGGGAAAGTGGCCACTTGCATAAACTGCTTGACGCTGAGAGGTCAAGAGGGACAGGCTAGTAGGGGAAGGAGGCAGTCAGTGGGTGTGATGCGGGAGGAGGTTGTGCCACCAGAGGGCGCTGTCTGCAATAAATAAAACCAGCGCTGGGTGTCTGAACCCCAATCTAAAGGGCTGATTTGAGAGCAGCCGCCCTCTCTCTGGGGGAGGTGAGGGAATATTTTTTTAATTACTTTATTTTTATTTTATTTATTTATTTTTTGCCTTTTGGGTAACATCCAGCGATGCACAGGGGTTACTCCTGGCTCATGCACTAAGGAATTACTCCTGGCAGTGCCGGGGGCGGTGCAGGGAGACCATATGAGATGCTGGCAATTAAACCCCGGTCGGCCACATGCAAGGCAAATGCCCTACCCGCTATGTTATCGTTCCAGCCCGGTGAGAGAATACTTGGTTGGCAGCCAGGACCTTTCTTTCTTTTAAAAAAAATTTATTTCCTCCAACACCTTATATAAACACTGTGGTTTATTGCAGAATAACATTGGTTTGTCCTTTCTCCCTTGCTACAGAGAGCTTAGGCTTTTTGGGTGATACTCACCGCAGTGCTCCTGAAGCACCTCCATTCCTCTGTGTTTATTGGAATGTAGCTGTAAACAATTTAGGACAACATTGGTATGTCCTGTTCCCCTTGCCACCGGGTATGGGTACTTAGATTTATCACAGTGCTCCTGAGGCACTTACATTCCACTATATTTATCTGTAAACTCCTCTCTATGCTCTCTTCCCCAACCGGTCTATCACCTTCTCCCCTAAATCAGCCTCTGTTAACTTGTAAGGTCAGATTGCTCAGAAGACTATGATTTTATATGTATTAGTGAAAAATTGCCTTTCTCCTCTCCTTATGTCTTTTGAATAGTTTACTTTAAAGCAATGTCCTTTTTGTATAGACACAGGAGGACAGTTAATATTATGCTTTTGTAACTTGGGAGATAATTGACTTCAAACAATATTCCCTCCCGGGCATCTGCTTCCTCAACTTAAGCCTCAGTTGCCCTTAGTTCCTAGCACCCCAAAAGCAGGGTCCAGACGAGGGACTGAAGGAACCCAGGGCAAGCTGTGAGCTACCCTGGCATCAAAATGGGCCAGGCTAAAGTGCCATGATACTCAACTATAAGTTTGGAGCATGGTCATGGATAAATGCTGTCATGATCCAAAAGTGACAATGAGATTAGGACCCTGCAAGGGAGAGGAAAGACTAATCTGCCTTGAGCACTGTGGTCTGAGATCAAGGTGACCCCAGGTGAGTAATTCTATAAGCTTAATGTATCTCTTACTGTGTCCATACAAAATGACTAATATTAATATTATGAATGTTTATATGTTTGTTGGACAAGGAGAGAAGAAACACACCCATGGGATTCCGCTCTTGGGTGGGTCATCCTGCTGAATGAGAATCTGGCCTAGAAGCAGCTTCCCCTGAGGGAAAGAACTTTACCTCTATTGATTGTGACCACACCTATGTGTAAGCGCCAACCCCTCATGCTTTGGGATTTATCTAGACTGTAAGAGTGGGCTGGGGGAGGAGAAGGAGAAAGAGAGCAAGAAGGAGATTGAAGGGGGATCGAGATGGAGAATGAAGCAGCATGGGGGAGGGAGAAGCAGGAGGAGAATCAGAGGAGAATGGAGATGGGAATGGAATAAACTGCAACTGACACCAACCAACCTAGCCCTTGTTCCTTCCTTTGCCATCGGCCTCCGCAGGGTGGGGGAAGTGGCTCGAGATACCAAATGCGGGTGGAGGGAGAGAAAGCGGCCGCACAGAGGCCCCTTTGTATTTTATTTTTAGTAAATATACAGTTTGGGCTGGAGCAATAGCACAGCAGTAGGGTGTTCGCCGTTCACGTGGCTGACCCATGTTTGATTCCTCTGCCCCTCTTGGAGAGCCCAGCAAGCTACCAAGAGTATTGCGCCAGCATGGCAGAGCCTGGCAAGCTACCCATGGGGTATTGCATATGCCAAAAACAGTAACAATAAGTCTCACAATGAGAGACGTTACTGGTGCCTGCTTGAACAAATCGATGAGCAACAGGATGACAGTGACAGTGACAGTGACAGAAATATACAGTTTATAAAGCTGTTCATGATGATTTGTTACAGCCATTCAATATACCAACACCAATCCCACCACCATTGCATCTTCCCACCACTGTATCAGTCATCCTGTCGCTCATCGATTTGTTTGAGGGGGCACCAGTAACATTTCCACTGTGACACTTGTTGTTACTGTTTTTGGCATATCGAATATGCCACGGGTAGCTTGCCAGGCTCTGCGGTGCGGGCAGGATACTCTCGGTAGTTTGCCGGGCTCTCCGAGAGGGATGGGTTTGTGCAAGGCAAACGCCCTACCTGCTGTTATCTCCAATTTTCCCAACCACCCCTTAAGACCCCCCCATAGCAGACTCTCAATAATTTATTTTATATTGCTTGTTGTAAGTTGCTAAAAGAACGATCAAGAAATGCTTCAGAAGAAAGTCAAGATTGTGTTAAGCTATTAAGCCCTTTATGAGAATTACTGATGTTGCTCCAGGCTAAGCCTTTTGTGTTAATATTTTTTTTTAAATGGAGAGTGGATGACTTCTACATTACATCCCATCCAATTTGTAGGCTACTCCTAGTTTATCAGTGCTGTCCACAATTTTTAATGAGGTAATACAACTGGAGTTAATTTTTTTTCTTTTTGGGTCACACCCGGTGATGCTCAGGAGTTACTCCTGGCTCTGCACTCAGAAATTGCTCCTGGCAGTGCTCGGGGTACCATATGGGATGCTGGGAATTGAACCTGGGTCGGCTGTATGCAAGCAAATGCCCTACCTGCTTTGCTATCGCGCCAGTACCTGGAGTTAAATTTTTAACTGGGCAGTATTTTGGGGTTTGTGTGTGACTGCCGAGGCTCCCAGAAGCACACGGAGTTGGGGGGAGGTAGCCTGCCCCCTACTCCACGGAAGTCTGGAGATGTCAGTCACAAAACCCGCATACCTGAGTTTTTCAACAGATTAATTTCTGGATGAGGCTTGTCCTGAGCAGTGGATTCCTCCAGGAACACAGAGGTGATTGTGGAGCATGGAGGTTTTCTGTGCTCTATTTGGGCACATGGTGGCTCACCCACCCTCTCTGGGTTGCTCCGATGGCTCAGCCTTGCATGGGGTCTGGAAAAGTCTCTGCAACATGTTGATTTCTTTTGCAATTTATTTATGAGTTTCAGGATTATGGCCAGTTAAAGGGCTTACATGGTGTTGGAGGTGGTTCATGGGTATGGCTACCTTGACTTCTGGAGATATAGGGAGATGGAGTAAGGTAGCCCATCCCTGACTTTGTGAGAACCCAGAGATATGCCACAAAACTCACATATCTGTGTGTTTCAACAGGTTATTTCTACCACCAGGATCATTCTGCCCAGACAAGGATTTGAGGTCCAAATGCTGCTTGGGAGTTAAACTTTGGACTGGGCCCAGATTTCAAGACAGATTTCTCAGTATCCGGAGCTGGATGTAACCTTGAGACTTCCCAGCAGTGGCTGCCCCAGGCAGGAATGTATCGGCTGTTAGATATGTTTTTCCTTTGGTTTGAACTAGGTGACATAAGGAACATATATAAGGAACATAAGGAACAAAAACAACATATTGTTTTAGTTTTATGGGCCATTTCCAGCAGTGCTCCGGGCTTATTCCTGGCTCTGTGTTCAGGGATCACTCCTGGTGGTGGGTGGTGTTTGAAGATCATATCTGATAGTGGGGATTAGAAATGGGATTTGCTGCATGTAATACCAAGGCCTGGACGATCTCACTGGCACCAAATTCCAGGTTTTACTGTGAATAATGTAGGTTTCTTGGTGTGTGTGTATATGTGTGTGTGTGTGTGTGTGTGTGTGTGTGTGTGTGCCCATGTGTCTGGTTCTGTGTTCTGGGGTCACTCTTGCTAGTGCTGAGGGGACCATATGTGGTGATGTGGTGTTGGGGATCAAACTGGGGTTGGCCAAGTGATGCTGGAAAAACTGGATAGCTACCTGCAGAAAATGAACTCTGACCTCTGTCTAATGCCAAGCACAAAAGTCAGATCAAAGTGGATTAAAGACCTCAATATCAGACATGAATCCATAAAGTACTTGGAGGAAAATGTAGGCAGAACCCTCCATGACATTGAAGCTAAAAGCATCTTTAAGAATGAAACACCATTTACCAAGCAAGTAGAAATAAACATAAACAAATGGGACTACATCAAACTAAGAAGCTTCTGCACTTCAAAAGAAACAGTGACCAAAATACAGAGAGAACCCACAGAATGGGAAAGAATATTTACCCAATACCCTTGTGACGAGGAATTAATATCCAGGATATACAAGACACTAGTAGAATTGTATAAGAAAAAAACCTCCAATTCCATCAAAAAATGGAGAGAAGAAATGAACAGAAGCTTCCTCAAAAAAGAAATACAAATGTCCAAAAGTCACATGAAAAAATTCTCCACATTGCTATCATCAGGGAGATCCAAATCAAAACAAAAATGAGATATCATCTCACACCACAGAGACTGGCACACATTCAAAAGAACAAAAGCAACCAGTGCTGGCATGGATGTGGGGGAAAAAGGGATGCTCTTTCACCATTGGTGGGAATGCCGACTGGTCCAGCCTTTCTGACAAAATGGAAAGTCCTTCAAAAACTAGAAATTGAGCTTTCATGTGACCCCACAATACCATTTCTGGGAACATATCCCGGGGATGCAAAAAGCACAGTAGAAATGACACCTGTATCTTTATCTTTCACTGTAGCACTGTTCACTATAACCAAAATCTAAAAACAATCCAAGAGCCAAAGAACAGATGACTGGTTAAAGAAACTTTGGTACATCTACACAATGGAATACTATGCAGCTGTTAGGAGAGATGAAGTCATGAAATTTGCTTATAAGTGGATAGACATGGAGAGTATCATGCTAAGTGAAATGAGTCAGAGAGAGACGGACAGACATAGAAGGACTGCACTCATTTGTGGAGTATAAAATAACATAATATGAGACTGACACCCAAGGACAGTAGGCATAAGTGCCAGAAAGATTGCCCATAGTTGGAAGCCTGCCTCATGGTGGGGGAGGGGAAAGGGGAGTAGGGCAGAGAAGGTAACTGGAATAGAGAAGTGATCCCTAAGAAAATGATGGTTGGAGAAAGGAGATGTATGCTGAAAGTAGATAAAGGACCGAACGTGATGGCCTCTCAGTATCTGTATTGCAAACCATAATGCCCCAAAGTAGAGAGAGAATATGGGGGAAATTGTCTGCCAGGGAGGTAGGGGAAGGGTGGCAAAGGGGGGGTATATTGGGGAGATTTGTGGTGGAGAATGTGCACTGGTGGAGGGATGGGTGTTTGAACATTGTATGATTGTAACTCAAACATGAAAGCTTAACTGTATCTCACAGTGATTTAATTAAAAAAAAACTGTGTTGGCCAACTGTAAGACAAGTATCTATATCTATACTGTTTCTCTGGCCTTATTTTTATTTTATTTTATTTGCTTTTGGGGTCACACCCAGCTATGCACAGGGATTAATCCTGGCACTGCACTCAGAAATCACTTCTGGCTGTGCTCGGGGGACCATATGGGATACTGGGAATCAAACCCGGGTTGGTTGCATGCAAGGCAAAGCCCTATCCACTGGACTATTGTTTCAGCCCCCAGAACTTGTTTTCAAGGGGCTAAAAAGAGTTATCCCGCTTTCAGAAAAAAAAATAGATAACAGCATAATAAAAGTCATACTGACTGCAAACTTTCTTTTTGTTTGTTTTGTTTTGGGCCACACCTGATAGTGCTCAGGGCTTACTCCTGGCCCTCCTCTCAAGGATGACTCCTGGCGTGGCTCAGGGGACCCTACTGGGGTGTTGGAAACTGAATCCGGGTTGTCTGCGTGCAATGCAAACCCTACCTGTTGTATTATCTCTCTGGCCTCTGAAATACTCACGATTAGGAGAAAACATAAGTCTCAAGACTCAAAACAATCGGAAATGGGAAAAATCTTTGAGAAAACTGGCTCATTGCCCTCAGAAATTCCCGTGCCACTTCGATTTCATACTTGCGTCGGGACAGAGGATTGCTGTTCATTTGGAAGGTGGGAATTGCAGAATGGTGCCACTTCATGACTTGCAGAACGGGTCTGTGTCCTCCGTCAGAGAGCAAGAGAAGCAGACACTCAGAGGCATCAGTCTGGAGTAAAACATGACTCCTATTTCTCAACCTACAGAATAAAATGATCACAGAGAACATAACTACAGAGCACAGATTTTCTACGTGGTGCTAAGGAAGAAGGCACAATACTTCTTTCTAAATTTTTTTTTTAAAATTCTATTTTCATAAAGCTGCTCACAATAATTGATTACATTTGGGGCTGGAGCAATAAGCACATTGGGTAGGGTGTTTGCCTTGCACGCAACCGACCTGGGTTCGATTCCCAGCATCCGATATGGTCCCCTGAATACCGCCAGGAGTGATTCCTGAGTGCAGAGCCAGGAGTAACCTCTGTGCATCACCAGGTGTGACCCAAAAAAATCAAAAAAAAAATTGATTACATTCAATATTTCAACACCAATCCCACCACCATTACACTTTCCCACACCACCGTTATTTTGAAGTTTCTCATCACCACTCAAGCCTGCCCCACAGACAGATGTACGATAATTTATCCTGGATTTCTTGTTATGAATAGTATACGATGTCTGTAAGGGTCTATCTCACAGTGATTCAACAAAAAAGAAAAAAAGAGAGAGAGATCATGGCCCGGGTGCTCTTGGGATCATAAAAATTTAAATATTTGGGGTCCGGAGCTACCCCTGCATGGAGCTGCTTGGTTCGGAGATTCATTTATGAGTCTCTGGATCATGGCTGTTAATGCGCTTAAATCACACCAGGAGGCAGTTCGTGGGCGTGACAGCCAGGTCCCCGGAGGGTTGGGGAGTTGGGAAGGGACAGTCCAGTCCCTCCTCCCTTGCCCCCAGGCCTGGCATTTTCAGTCACTGGTCCCCTATATGTGAGTTTTTCAGCAGATTTGGTCTCTTGTGTAGGGGGCCCAGGACAAGCCTCTGAAAATCTGCCAAGGCACGATACTTCTGCCCAAGTTCCGTATACTGAAGATTTAGTGCTTTAGTGCGAGGTTGAAGACAAGCAGTACATCAAACAGTCTGATTAGAGTTAACCGTGGAAACGTACATTCACAGCATACAAGCAAATCCCACAACCTACTCATTTTTTTTTTAAAATCACTTCCGTATCCTAGGTTTAAGGCATTTACCATGAGGTGACATTTGATCTTGAGCACAGCATACAACCCCCTAAGCACCTACAGGAGTGATCCCTGAGGACAGAGCCAGGAATAAGCCCTGAGCGCTGCTGGGTGTCGTTTCAAAAAGAAAAAAAACCCAGTTAAATTAAATTAGAGATCCAATGAGTGCAGGAACAAACTGAAAACACATTGTAAATAGCTCTACGGCAACTATTTCTTTCACTGACTATCTCCCTTTTAATTTCTAAATTGATTTTTATAAAAAAAAAAACACTGTGATTTACAAAGTTGTTCATTTTACGGTAGTTTCAAGCATTTAGTGTTCCAATAGTACTAGTGTGACCTTTCCGGCACCAATATCTCCAGTTTTCCTCTCAATCCCAACCTGCCCTCTGAGGCATATAACAAATTTACTTTATATTGCTTATTCCAACAAAACGTTGAGAAGTGGCAAATAGAATGATCAGAAAGTAAATGAATAAGAGCTCGTTGAATCACTGTGAAATAGACCCTTAGAGATAACTTATACTATTCATAACAAGCGATACAGAATAAATTATCCTACATCTGCCTGTGGGGCAGGCTTGATTGGTGGTGGGAAACTTTGAAATAATGGTGGTGGAAAGGTTTAAGGGTGTGGGAATTGGTGTTGAAATATTGAATGCAATCAATTATTGTGAACAACTTCATGAAAATAAAATTAAAATCTTTTTTTTTAATTTATTTATTTTTAATTAGAGAATCACCGTGAGGGTACAGCTACAGATTTATACACTTTTGTGCTTATACTTCCCTCATACAAAGTTCGGGAACCCATCCCTTCACCAGTGCCCATTCTCCACCACCCGTAAACCCAGTGTCCCTCCCACCCTCCCCAATCCCATATCCCCCCCACCCCACCCTGCCACTGTGGCAAGGCATTTCCTTCTGTTCTCTCTCTCTAATTAGCTGTTGTGGTTTGCAATAAAGGTGTTGAGTGGCCGCTGTGCTCAGTCTCTAGCCCTCATTCAGCCCGCAACTCCCTTCCCCCACATGGCCTTCGACTACAATGTAGTTGGTGATCGCTTCTCTGAGTTGACCTTTCCCCGGAACGTGAGGCCAGCCTCGAAGCCATGGAGTCAACCTCCTGGTACTTATTTCTACAGTTCTTGGGTGTTAGTCTCCCACTCTGTTATTCTATATACCATAGATGAGTGCAATCTTTCTATGTCTGTCTCTCTCTTTCTGACTCATTTCACTCAGCATGAAACTTTTCATGCCCATTCACTTAACTACAAAATTCTTGACCTCCTTTTTTCTAACAGCTGCATAGTATTCCATTGTATAGATGTACCAAAGTTTCCTCAACCAGTCATCCGTTCTGGGGCATTCGGGTTTTTTCCAGATTCTGGCTATTGTAAACAGTGCTGCGATGAACATACATTAAAATTAAAATCTTTTAAAAAAGAAAGTAAATCAGTATGGACCAATTAGTGACTATTATATGATTTAGACCTCTGTAAATAAGAAAATTAAAAGTACATAATGCAGTATTAAAAACTGCCTATTTGGAACTAGAGCTGTAGTAGGGTGTTTGCTTTCCACGCGGCCAATCCAGGTTTGGTCCCCAGCATCTCATATGGTCCCCTGAGCACCGCCAGGAGTAATTTCTGAGTGTAGAGTCAGGAGTAACCCCTGTGCATTGCCGGGTGTGACCCCCCAAAAAAAACGTAAAAAAATACCTATTATCATTTACATATATACATTTCTCAACTCTGCAATCTAGAGTATATTACATTAAATTTTATTTTACATTTGGATTTCATTATGGTAATAATCCTGTCTCACCTGTCATTAATAACACATTAAAGGCAATTCTGTGTTAATATATTTTGGACTTTACATGGAAATTTGTAGGTCTGTAAGTCTGTAACTGTATCTCAAGGTGATTCATTAATAAGTAGCACTGTAGTACTGTTTTCCCATTGTTAATTGATTTGCTTGAGCGGGCACCAGTAACGTCTCCACTGTGAGACTTGTTGTTACTGTTGTTGGCATATTGAATATGCCACGGGGAGCTTGCCAGGCTCTACCATGTGGGCAGGATACTCTTGATAGCTTGCTAGGTACTCCAAGAGGGACAGAAGAATCGAATCCCCGGTCAGCCAGGTGCAAGGCAAACGCCTTACTCTGATGTGCTAACAAAAACTACTGGCATATGCCCTGCAGGGTGTGCCCACTCACCCGAATCATGCTGCGCCACCTGCCCTAACTGCAGCTTTTGATCTCTTTCCAGATTTATGGGTCTCTGAAATAAGGCTAATAAAGGGACTAATAAATGGCTAATAAATGGAATAAATAGACGAGCCAGAGGTGTCATATGTAAAATTTCCCCTTACACTTGATATAAGCACTGTGGTTTACAATGTTGTTCATAATTGTTTCATCATCGGTCTACACTGTGATGAGATTTCAGGGGGGCAGCCTCATACCTGTCTATGTCCTCACTCCCTACCACCAAGTACCAGTGCCCATCCCACAACCAAAAATTTTCCTCTCATTCCTACCACTCCCCTTTTGCTTTCCCTCTGAAAACCATCAGCATTTTCTTTTTTTTTCCTTTTTCTTTCTTTCTTTTTTTTCTTTTTGGGTCACACCCAGTGATGCACGAAGGTTACTCCTGGCTCATGCACTCAGGAATTACTCCTGGCGGTACTCAGGGGCCCATATGGGATGCTGGGAATCGAACCTGGGTCTGCTGCATTCAAGGCAAATGCCCTACCCGCTGTGCTATCGTTCCAGCCCCAACATCAGCATTTTCAACAAATCCCAATATTAGGGTTAATGCTTTTTTTCTTTTGCCAGTTCATTGGCTTTAGTTATATTTTTCATAGTCATGAAACTATCTGGTAATTGCCTTGCACTTCCTGACTTATTTCACTGAGCATTATAATCATTATAATGCCCATCCATTTTGTCCCCAAAGGCACAATTTCTCCATCTCTCTCTGGTGCCAGGGATAGAACCTCACATATGCAAGACAAGCACTATACCACTGAGACATCTTCCTGCTAGATTTTGTCTTCTTTGGGGGGTTTTGTTTTGTTTTTGTTTTGTTGACCACACCTGGGGGTTCTCAGGGCTTAGCCCTGGCCTGCACTCAGGAATCACTCCTGGCTGGCTTGGAAGACCATATAGGATGCTGAGGATTGAACTTGGGTCTGCTGCATGCAAGGTAAGTGCCCTCCCTGCTGTGCTATATCTCTGGCCCCCCATACTGCCTCTATTGATGGACATTTTTTGTCACTGTTGGTTTTTTGGGGGACCCACATCTGGCGGGGCTCAGTGCTTTGTTGCATGTAAGGCCAATGCTTTTACTGTACTACCTCTCTAGCCATACTTGCCCAGTGGAGCCCTGGTCATGGCCCTATGGAAAATACTGCTAGGAACTCAACTGATTATGTCAAAGGCATGATTCTGTTTGGTTGCCTGGTACCAACTCAAGAAAAAATAATATGCACAAAACTTTAATTTTTGTTAGAGACTGGATTGAAAAAAGGCCAACATTCCCAGCCTTGCTTCAGAAAATTCTCCAATTCCATTTTTGGAGTGTGAAGGCCTTATGTTTTTTTTTCCTTTTTGGGTCACACCTGGCGATGCGCAGGGGTTACTCCTGGCTTTGCACTCAGGAATTACCCCTGGCGGTGCTCAGGGGACCATATGGGATGCTGGGAATCGAACCCGGGTCAGCCACGTGCAAGGCAAACCCTCTACCTGCTGTGCTATCGCTCCAGCCCCCAGGAGTGTGAAGGCCTTGGCTATGGGGGCTGGTCCCACCATTCACTCAAGGGCAGCTGTTATGGATCCAGTTTTATGATGGTGTGAACTTGGCTTGAAGGGCTATGTATGGTTTCTTCCTTTCAGAGGGTGGGGTGCAAACGGAACCAGCCATTGACTCTTTCTGTGTCTGAGCTGGATCCACAGAGAGGACTTACCAGGAGGTGGTTGGCAAGGACTGAGTGTTTCCAAGAGCATTTCTTGGGGCAGGATTAAGCTGGCAAGTCTTCCTGGTGACCTTCCACTAAATTGTATGTAAATTCTGTAGGGTTAGAGCTGAGGTTTCCACCTTCATTCACAAACCCCCCCATTCATGGGTTCCTGTTGATTCTACATGTTTAACTCCATAGGCTAAAAACACTTTTCTTGTAAATATGGAACTATTGCATTCAGTATCTTTAATTATTACCACTTTGTTTGAATTTTGGGGAAGGTGATGCCTCCCACCTTCTTTTTCCCAAGGATTGCTTTAGTTATTCATGGGGGTTTGCTGTTCCACATGAATTTCAGAAGTGTTTGATTTATTTCTTTGAAAATTGTCATGGGTATCCTTATAGGGACCACACTGAATCTCTATAATGCTTTGGGGAGTATTGCCATTTTGACAATGTTAATCCACCCAATCCAAGAGATGAAAGAGGACACATTTTCTTGTGTCCTCTTTCATCTCTTGGAGTAGTGTTTTGTAGTTTTCTTTGCCTTTCATCTCTTTGGTTAAACAGATTCTGAGGTACATGACTCTCTGAGGCATGATCGTGAATGGGATTGTTTTTCTAATAGCTCTCTCCTCTCATTCATTGTATATAGAAAAGCCATGGGCTTCTGGGTATTGATTTTAGGGTCTGTGATTTGAATACAAGGCACCCATGAGGAGTTCAAAAATTTTATTAAAGAGATTTGTTACAATCAATACAAAATAAACAAAATAAACGATCTAGCATCTACCTGTGGGGCAGGCTTGAGTGGTGGTGGGAAACTTCGAGATAATGGTGGTGGGAAGGTGTAATGGTGGTGGGATTGGTGTTGAAAATAGAATGTAATCAATTATTGTGAATAATTTTGTGAAAATAAAATTTAAAAATTAATAAAAAATAAAGAGATTGGTGTGTATGAGGGAGAGAAAAAAAGGGAGAGAGAGAGAGAGAGAATGAGACCTGCCAGGGCCACCACCCCACCAAGTGCGGTGTAACCCCCACCAAGTGCGGTGAAGGGTTTAAGTACCTTAAAATCACATTGTTCTTTCTTCCTAACTCACCCGTAAGCTAATCGGTTAGTGCCACCTGTGGGTGCCCCTTTGTTCTATTCTTTCCATTCCTGGCCGACCACTAGATCACTAGATTCCTTCTTCTTACTGATTGGCAGTACATTCTGTTCGTTCTGTTCCCTTTCTCAAGATGTGGTCTCGGGTTATTTTCCAGTTCAGTTATCAGTTACATAATCATACAGAATAGCAAAATGGCTACTAGCAACTAAACTGGCTGCACTGTGATTCTAACACTGTCACTCTACTGAATTCAGTGTCTAAGCCAAATTATTTCCATGTTGTGATCAAGTAATTCTGCCTGAAATCTAATTTATATATGTCAGAGACTCATGCTTTTGGTTTTACAAGCCAGGGTCTGGGGTGGGTGGAGGCTATTTTGCTATTTAACATCCTTAAAGTAAAATGAAAGCTTGTCCTTTAAAAAAAATCCATATTTGGGTCTGGAGCAATAGCACAGTGGGTAGAGCATTTGCTTTGCACGCGGCCAATCCGGGTTCGATTCCCAGCATCCCATATGGTCCCCCGAGCACCGCCCGGGGTAATTCCTGAGTGCAGAGCCAGGAGTAACCCCTGTGCATCGCCGGCTGTGACCCAAAAAAGCAAAAAAAAATCATATTTATTAAAAAATTATTTTTAATTGAACCACAGTGAGATACACAGTTACAAAGTTATTCATGATTGAATTTCAGTCATATCATGTTCAGCTGTTCCTTCACCAGAGTGTTTTCCCACAACCAATGTCCCCAGTTTCCCTCCCAGCCCTGTCCCTCTATGGCAGGCATTTTTATTCTTTCTCTCCTGCTCTCCCTCTCCTTTTAGGCATTATGATTTTCCAATACAGTATATTGCAATGCAATATAAATAATATACATATTTATGCATGAAATTTTATTTTATTATTTGTGTGTGAGGGTGGAGGTGTTAGCACTGAGGTATCTTCAGTGGATGACCTAATTTACCACAGAGTTCTTAGGTGGAATCTTAAGATTATTCATGGCTGCAAAAGGTTTTTCAAAAATCTTTTCTGCGAGGAACAGTTGAGAATAAAATAAGATAAGCAGTAGGGCCCAGAGAGCCAGGAGAGTGGTTCAGATACTCACCTTGCATGTGGTTGACCCTGATTCAACCTGTTTCTTTTCCAGGGGTCACTTCTGAGCACAGAGCCAGGAGTAGCCCCTGAGCACTGCAAGGCGTGGCCCAATCCCTACACCCCCTCAAGGAATTTCATAGAATCTTCACCCTCACTTGTCACATAATCCTGTGACATACCATTTGCAGCCAAGTTTTTCCCTAGTACATCTCATCAGATGCAAAATTTTGTTTTTGTTACTGGCTCTGAGCGGAATTTCAATGGCTTTGAGCAATTAGTGGAACTTCATTCCAGAAAGACCAGACACAAGGCATGCATTCTCAGTCTGAGTTGATATGACTCTATTTTTTTTTCCTTTTTGGGTCACACTCAGGATGCTCAGGGGTTATTCCTGGTTCTACACTCAGGAATTACTCCTGGCTGTGTGGGGATTGAACCTGGTTGGCCGTGTGCAAGGCAAACCCCCTACTCTCTGTACTATCACTCCATCCTCGTTGTGACTCTATTTATGACATTTAATACACTCTACACTTTGAACCTGAATACCAAAGGGCTGATTGCTGATAACCATGTCATATTTGACATATTTTTCTCATAAGACTTTCTCTCTGCCACTCACATCTGTATTTAGTCTCTCCTCTTCTTTTTTTTTTCTTTCTCTTTTCTTTCTCTTTTAGCTAATGGTAACGCCTCAGACATGAAGTTAGGCTATTGGTTTTTTTTTTTTTTGGTTCACACTCAGCGATGCTCAGGAGTTACTCCTGGCAGTGCTTGGGGGACCATATGGGATGCCAGGGATTGAACTTGGATCGACCGAGTGCAAGGCAAATGCCCTCCCCGCTGTACTATCACTCAGGCCGCGCATTCTTTTTTTTAAAAAATATTTTTATTCTTTTAATTAAAAAGCTAAGATTTACAGAGTTGTTGATAGTTAAATTTTAGGAATAGAATATTTCAAAACCAACCCCACCACCAGTGTCAACTTCCTTCCACCAGTGTTCTCGTGTTCCCTCCCCACCCCAGTCTCCATCCCATCCCCATCGGTCAACTTGACAGGCACATTACAAAGTTCCGGTGGTCACACTTTAGATCTCATGTTTTCAGTGTTGTTGAGTCTGTGCTTTGGATACATGGCTGTATTACCCATATCATTAATATAACTGAAGCCCTAATGTCCATTTACCCATTACTTTTTTTTTTAAACCCATTACTTCTTATTCTCTTCTTCCCTCCACCTTGATTTCTTTCCTTCCTTATCCTTCTCCTTTCCAAACACTGGTGTCAAGGATAATCTAGGCACCCCCCCCCTTACTACAGTACAATTCCTCTTCCTGTGTTCTATATTCCACAGAGAAGTCAGATTATCCTGTGTTTGTCTTTTTTCTTCTGACTTATTTCACCCAACATGATCTCTTCCAGTTCCAGCCAGGTTGCTGCAAATTGCATGATTTCATCATTCCTTGCACCAGATAGTATTCCATTGTGTATATATACCACATCTTCATAATCAATTTATCTGTGCTGGACACCTAGGTTGATTCCATATCTTAGTTATTATGCTGAGTGTAGCAATGAATAATGATGCGCATATGTTCTTTTGAGAGTGTTTTTATGTCCTGGGGGTAGATGTCCCAAAGTGGAACTGTTGAGTCATATGACAGTTCAATTCTAAGTTTAATGAGAACTCTCCATACTATTTTCCACAAAGGTTGTACCAGACACCATTCCCACCAGCAGTGAAGGACAGTTCCTTTCTCACCACATTCCCACCAATGCAGATTGTTCCTAGCAATTTTGATAATGTGCCATTCTCACTGGCGTAATTTATTGCTGTCTAAATTTGAATTTCTCTGATGATAAGTGATGCTGAGCATATTTTTATGTCCTACTGAAGACCATTCTTTACATATTCATTTCCTATAAGAATCTATCCTCGGGATTTTCCCTGCCTGAAATCTGTCTATAGATTAGCTTCTGTTTTAGGAAGGAAATTTATACTCTAAGTTTATAATAAAAGAAGTTGGACATTTAGAGTAAAACTTGCTTTTCATAATGAGATTCTACAAATGTATAAATTCTTCTACCCACCATAGACGGGATCCTAAATAGTTCTAGTGCCCTAAAGGATTTTCTCATTTATTTATTTATTTAGATGGCCCCATGCCAAGTAAACAGGAGCCAGAGATTAGATTTTATGGAAGCCACCCACCCAAAAAAAAAAAAATAAAAAAACCCCAAACAAACACAAGAAAGCCTCAAGCAAATTAAGGTCTGGAGAGTTTCCAAAACAACTATTTACTGCAATATAAAATGTAAAGTTCAAAGAATACAAAAGCTGGGAATCTAGTCCAGGTTTAAGACAGTTGAAGGAACACATCTTGTGGCTTTGGACAGGCCGGTGAGGCCAGCTGTGGCAGCTCTCCTAAATCCGCTCTGGCACTAACGCAGAGGAAGCAAGCAGCCTGGGTGGGGGACGGTGAGTATTTGGAGGCGGCAGGACCCGCACCCCACAGGGAGCGCTTCAGAGAGACAGCTCAGTTACTGCACGCAGGGTCAACCTTATAGTCTAGAAGGGGAAAAAACCCAAACATCTTAGGGGAGCTTCCAGAACATACTTGCACAAAGTAAAGAACGCACGTGCACAAAGTGAAAGCAAGGTAAGACAGGATGTTGATTCCTTTCGGCTGGAGCTCGGTTCGCTCGCCCACCCCTGGGTAGGCGTTGTTTAACTGAGCTCATTTTTACTCGCGGGGAGGGGGATGTTCCTGGGAAGACAGAAGGCGGCCCTACCGTTCCTCCAGCTTGGAGGCTCAATCCTCACCCCTAGCTGCCCGTGTCTCACAATATCTAAACTCATAGTTAATATGCTCAATGATTTTTTTATATTGCATTAAATTTTTTTAATACTTGGATCTCATTATGGTAATAACCTTAATGTCATTAATAAAGCATTTGAAATTCCTTCTTTCCCCGTATAATTCTTATCATAAATGGATGTGGAGTAGTTTCATATTATTCAAATTGTTATGATGATATAAGTAGTTTCTCAGCATCTACTTATATCATCATCATAATTTTTCTTCTTATTGATAGTGTTATATTTTGACCCTGAAGTAAACTCCACTTAGCCATTAAAAAAACTTCCAAATGGACTAAATAACGAGATTTAAGACACAAAATCATATAGTAAATAGAATATAGCATAGATGAATCATTCCATAATATTAGCATAAAAGATTTTTTTTTTTTGCTTTTTGGGTCACACCTGGCGATGCACAGGGGTTACTCCTGGCTCTGCACTCAGGAATTAACCCCTGGCGGTACTCAGGGGACCATATGGGATGCTGGGAATCGAACCTGGGTCAGCCGCGTGCAAGGCAAACGCCCTACCCTCTGTGCTATTGCTCCAGCCCCAGCATAAAAGATTTTTGGAAGATTCAAACCCAATGACAAGAGAACTAAAGATAATTAGAATTATATTAAACTGAAAAAAAAACAATTAAAGTTACTGCCATTAAACTGAGGCAGCATCACAGGGTGTTAAGTTCAGAAATGGGAGAAAATGAGCAATTGCTAAAATAGAAGGTGTTACTGAGGTGGTTGGTGGACATTGCTTTATTTTGTGATTGCAATATAATTTTATGTAAATAAGAAAAATAAAATACTTTAATACAATGTAATAAGATTATATTTAATACAATATAATATATAATATAAATACAATACCATTCCTGTTGTATAATCTTATTGTATGAAATATAATAATTATTACACTAATTATTTTGTATTAAATATAGCATACTTATTCCTATGTAAATAAGGAAACTAAAACCCTTTAATACAATAAAATGCTTATTCTCATTTACATAAGTTTTCAATTCTGAAATCTAAAGTATATTGCATTCAACCTTATTTTATATATGTATCTCATTATTGTAATAACCATGCCTTATCTGTCACTAATAAAACTTTTTTTTTCTTTTTAGATCACACCCGGCAATACACAGGGGTTACTCCTGGCTCTGCACTCAAGAATTACTCCTGGTGGTGCTCAGGGGACCATATAGGATGCTGGGAATCAAACCCGGGTCAGCCGCATGTAAGGCAAACGCCCTACCCGCTGTGCTATCGCTCCAGCCCCTAATAAACCTTTTAAATAAATTCTGTGCTAATATATTTTGGAGTTTACATGAAAATGGTGAGCCTAATTATGTAAAAATTTCCCCTACACTTTATATAAACACTGTGGTTTCTATGGCAATGATAGTTGGAACTGATCACTGGACGAAAAAATTAGTGTTGAAAGTAGGTAAAGGGATGTGCATGGTAACATGTCACCATCTGTATTGCAAACCATAATGCCCAAAAGAAAACAGAGAGAGAGACAGACACAGAGACAGAGTTACAGGGGAGAAGAAAACTGAAAAAAAAAAAAATCCTAAATTTGACACAATGGGAAACCCTAAGTGTATTGAAAGAATTAATATCATTATCTAGGTGTGGAAAAGTTCTAGGTTCAGTTGAAGTTCCTGATGAAGAAACACAATTGAGATTTTCTCAGTGATAAAATCTGCACATTTGTGTTTCAATCCACGTGGCTAAAACTTGATGTAAATTCCCCTTTTCCCTCTTTTTTGGCCTAATGAGTATCATTTATTCAGTATGAAATCTTTATATTACATGTTTCAAGTGTTAAGAATAAATGTACATTAAATCTTCATTAAAAAAAAATTCATTCCATCAAAAGATAAAAGAGGCCAGGGCTGCAGGGAAGGCACGAAGGCACTTGTCTTGCACACAGCCAGTCCTGGTTCAGTCTTTGGCATCACAGAGGGCCCCTGAGTAAGGAGTAAGCCTTAAGCATTGCTGGGTGTGGCCAGTGTTCCCAGTTCCTCTCAAAAACTGATAAAAGAGTGCCCCAAGTCTCTGTGGAGCCCCTGAGCACTAATTAACTTTTGTGTGTTTATGTCACAGGTTCTGAATGAACTTTTAACATCTGCAGAAATTGGTTAAGTCTTCATGATCTTAATCAAAGTAGAGCCTCAAGTTAGAGTTGCAAGTGGAAAATCTCACTAGAATTTTTTTAGTTTTGTTTTGTTTTTGGGACATCCACATCTCTGGTGATGCTCAGGGATTACTCCTGGTGGTGCTCAGGGGAGCATATGGGATGCTGGGGATTGAACCTGGGTTAGCTGCATGCAAGGCAAGTGCCCTCCCCACTGTACTATGTACCCAGGTTCTAGATTTATTTATTTATTTTTTAAAAATTATTTATTTATTTATTTATTTATTGCTTTTTGGGTCACACCTAGCGGTGCTCAGGAGTTGCTCCTTGTTTTGCACTCAGGAACTACCCCTGGCGGTGCTCAGGTGACCATATGGGATGCTGGGAATCGAACCCGGGTTGGCTGCGTGCAAGGCAAACACCCTACCCGCTGTGCTATTGCTCCAGCCCCCCCAGGTTCTAGATTTAAATAAGACATTTCCTAAGATCTTAAGGAAATTACTGACTCTAAGTAGAAGACAAAATCAGTCTGCTTAGACTAGCCACAGGAAGTATTGTCTTATCTACATGCCCACTGTCACAGCTCCCATTATCCCGATCTATTTTCCAGTGAGCCTCGATGTGCTAATACAATCACACACCAATTTACTGGATAAACTAGAAAAATAATTCAATTCCTTGAATCGTCTATTTTACCAAGAGTCACAAAGAATTGAATCACAAAGAGAGACAAGTACATTTGCCACCATACAAAGTGGTGAGTCTAGTCTATGAAATACGAGTCCCAAGGCGCCTCTCTGCTGGGATCACTTAGCACAGGATCAAACAATCAGAGCATTTGCCTGATAGAGAGAGCCCTTTGACAAGATGAAACACGGCAGTCTCAGATCTGTCTTTCACCTCCACAGAACTCCAGAATCTCTGGGGAATAATCAGGAGAGTCTGGAGGGAACCCTCTCGAACACATCCCTGTGGTATACGTAGGAGACCCACACACAGCTTTTGAGAATATTCTCCAAGTAAAAACACTGCCGGATTGGCCTGAGGGGTACAGAAACAAGACAAAATAGAAGCATTCTGACAAGTTCCTAAAGTGATAAAGAAGGGCCTAGGAGTTAGCTCAAAGGGCTGGCATGTATGCTTGGCATTCAGGAGACCCAGGTTTCATTCTTGACATCCTGAGGTGCCCCGAGCACTGCTGAGAGCACCCCCTGGGCACCAAGTCAAGAGCCAAGAGCATCCCCTGAGCACCAAGTCAAGAGAAGCTGCTTAGCATTTTTGAACATGGCCCCCTGTTAGATATTAACCCTAAGTGTTTTAGGCTTCATTAGTGAATTGTCTCTATTCCTCCCCTCAGAGGAGCTGACAGTGCTCTTATGAGCATCCCTAATTATCCAACTTTATCTTTAACCTCTCCTTTGTGCTTTCCCTCTCATTCTGTTACCTACTAAATTCCCAAAGTCAGGCTTGGTTACTTATAAGGTCAAACCTCTTGGTGACTCTGGATTTTGTATTTGTAGTGAATTATTTGCTTTTTTCCTTTTCCTTTTTCATATTTCACTATAGAGCAATGTTCTTTGTTTAACACAGAAAGTCCATTAATGCTATGCTCCTAATATTTAGGAGTTGATTGACTTGGAAATATATATACTCCTGGATATCTGTCCTAATTACTTGACCCAGGCTTCAGTCGCCATAGTTTTTAACACCCAAAAAGGTGGATCCCATGGAGGGATCTCTGGATGCACCTGGGGCAAGAAGCAAAGCTACCTCAGCATCAATATGGAACAATCTAGAAATCATAGAGCACGGTCTTTTTAATTTTTAAATTTTTTGGTGATTTTTATACATTTTATTTTCATAAAGTAGTTCACAATAGTTCATTACAGATAGTATTCAAACACTCACCCCACCAGTGAGCATCTTCAAACCACAATAAGAGGCAAGTTGGTGAAGGTTGTTGTAGTTTATTCTGGAGCCATTTAAGTCCGTATGTAAGAGAATACAAGCAAATATGTTAAAACCAAACAAATGTGTGCTACTTTAGGTACATCAGTGAGTTAGAGTGTAAGAGGTCGCACGGCAGCAAATGCAGTCACATGATCCAGGAAACACTGCATCGCTCTCTTCCCAGAGTTTTATTTTATAGTCTCTGGATCTTGGCCATTAATGGGATTGCATGGCACTGGGGGCAGTTTGTGGGTGTGACTGCCAAGCACTGGAAAACTGGGGAGCTGGGTGGAGGAGGCCAAGTCCCAATCTGAGCAGGCTTGGAGATCTCAGCCATGAATCCTGCATACCTGGGTTCCTCTGTCATTTCCTTCATGGGTGAGTAGAGCATGGCCTTGATACAAACCATAATGATCTAAAAGACAGGATCCCCTGGAGCAAAACTTGCCTGAGGACTTAGTTTAGGATTTCTGGTAAAAGCTCAGCGGGCTTAAAAAAATTTTTTTTTATTAGTGAATCACCATGAGGTGCAGTTACAAACTTACAAACTTTCGTGCTTGCGTATCAGTCATACAACAATTGAGTATCCATCTCTCCACCAGTGCCCATTCTCCACCACCAATGATCCCAGTATACCTCCCACTACTTCCACCCCATCCCCCACACCACACCCCACTCTGTGGCAGGGCATTCCCTTTTGCTCTCTCTCTCTCTCTCTCTCTCTCTCTCTCTCTCTCTCATTTTGGGTGTTGTGGTTTGCAACAGAGGTATTGAGTGACCATCGTGTTCCGTCTATAATCTACTTTTGGCATGCATCTCCCATTCTGAGTGTGTCCTCCAAACACCCTTTACTTGGTGTTTCTTTCTCTATCTGAGTTGCCTTTTCCCCCAGCATATGAGGCAGGCTTCCAAGTCATGGAGCAAACCTCCTGGTACTTATCTCTAGTATTCTTGGGTGTTATCCAGGTTTTTTTTTGGGGGGTCACACGTGGGGTTCACTCCTGGCTCTGCACTCAGGAATTACCGTTGGTGGTGCTCAGGGGGCCATATAGGATGCTGGGAATCAAACTCGGGTCGGCTGCGTGCAAGGCAAATGCCCTACCTGCCCTGCTATCACTCCAGCCCCTATTCTTGGGTGTTAGTCTCCCATTCTGTTACTTTATATTCCACAGATGAGTGCAATCTTTCTATGTCTGTCCCTCTCTTTCTGACTCTTTTCACTTAGCATGATATTTTCCATGTTGATCCATTTATATGAAAATTTCATGACTTCTTTTCTAACAGCTGCATAGTATTCAATTGTGTAGATGTACTAAAATTTCTTTAACCAGTCATCTGTTCTCGGGCACTCAGGTTTTTTCCAGATTCTGGCTATTGTAAACAGTGCTGCAATGAACATATAAGTGCAGATGTCATTTCGACTATACTTTTTTTGCCTCTCTGGGATATATTCCCAGAAGTGGTATTTCTGGGTCAAATGGGAGCTCAATTACTAATTTTTTGAGAAACATCCATACTGTTTTCCAAAAGGGCTGAACTAGTTCCAGCTGACTTATAACCTCAGCTCTTGGAGCCCAGAGAACTAAAGTTTTGGAATATATACTTTTTACTGTGTTTACCCAAATAACTGTAAATATTAATAAGAAGTAAACTTTAATTATTTAATATGTACTAACAACAAGGGAAAGAGAAAAGCAATCTAGTTATTTGTCACCTCTAAGCAAATTTCTAAGTATTGTCCTTGACAGAGCATCTCCTTGAGTTAATTCCCCAAAAGAATTACCTCCTTTGAAATGCTTTACCTCTGTAAATGATCAATAACACCTATGTACAGTCCTTTGCCTTAAACTCCCTCAGATTGTTTATAAGAGCTATTTGGTTCTGAAAGAAACTGTCATCAGTCTGTGGTACCCCGTCTATTTGTTCTTCTGTGGGGATACAGTTCTCGGCCACTGTATGCCCCAAACAACTAAAAAACCTTAAATAAAGTCACAGAACAGGGAGCAAACTGATAAAATGACTCAACTGTGCACACTACCCCCTTTTTTTAAAAAAAGGAAGGGAAGCTCATAGGATAGAGCCACAGTCCCAGTCTGGGTTAAGGGGAAACAGGTGGTATAAGAAAGAATCAAATGGCTGAGGAGATGGGCTTTGTGGGCACTGGGCACTCATTTGAGGATTCTGTTCCACAGTTCAGTGGCACTTCTCGTTCTTCTCAGGAACAATGACAGAAATGGTGGTGACAGAGAGGAATTTGTCTACAACCACGAGAGCTTGTAGATTCACTAGTCTCCTGAAAGAATCCGGAGTTTGTGGAGGAGCTCAATGCTGGAAATTGGGGTCTGTGATCACCAGAGTGATGAGAAAGCTCAGAGGGGCAGCCATAAGAACAGGGGAGCGAGACGATGACAACATGGTATTCCCACAAGAACCCGAGCAGTGGCCCTGCAAAAATGTCTAGTCCAGAGGGAAATGGGGCAGAGAGGCTTAAGGATGTCCATGTCATTGGAAAGTCATGATACCTTAATCAGTGGTATCCAATCCAACTGGGTCAAGGGCAATTTTCAGACCTAGAACACAGTTCAGACCTAGAACACAGTGAAGGAAGGAGCCCCAGGGAAAAAAGACCTAGCAGAACCATGGCAAATGTCATAGGGAGTTCCCTGATATTTCTCCAAAGGGGCCAAACATCACTAACTTGGGCATCTGCCAGTGGAGTACAGGGGATGCTCAGAGTTGTTGGTTCTAGAGTCTAGGTTGACATTAATCTGGTCATGAAGCTCTTGTCAGTGAGAGCTTCACAGGACCAATGGAATGAATGAAGAAGCAGCTCCTGTCTGACTGAGACACACAGATCTCTCACCCACTGGTATATTTCTCTGACATTCAAGCATCACTGAGAGTTGGTATTTGGATATTTAGTTGATCCAGCATCATTGGCTGAAAAGATCAATGAGCCTTTACCCACCGAACTTCCATTTTTTCTTTGGCAACATGGATTTATTTTGATGTGTCCAGCAGGCTTCTATTCTAGACATTAACCTCTGTCCATACTTCTGTTCATCATCCACACTTCTGCTTATTGGTGTCTGGATTTACTGATACTTCATTGAGTATGTTGGCATCTAGAATCCCAAGGGATGTAGCAAGCGTTATCTTTTGTGTGAGCCTGGCTTAGTTTGAGAAGTAGTGTACCTTTCCCTGTTATTCTATATTTTAATTTTTATAAGTCAGCACTTGTTTTATTATTTATTTAATTAAGGGGTTTCTTTATTTTTTTATTTTTTGGCGTTTTGGGTCACACCTGGCGATGCACAGGGGTTACTCCTGGCTCATGCACTCAGTAATTAACTCCTGGCGGTGGTCAGGGGACCATATGGGATGCTGGGAATTGAACCCGGGTTGGCTGTGTGCAAGGCAAACACCCTACCCGCTGTGCTATCGCTCCAGCTCCCTGCTTTTGCTTTTTTTGGGTCACACCTAGACATGCTCAGGGCTTACTCCTGGCTCTGCACTCAGGAATTACTTCTGGTGGTGCTTGGTGAACCTGGGTCTGCTACATGCAAGACAAACGCCCTACCCATTGTACTATCGCTCTGGCCCCTTCTCTTTTTTTTTCTAGAGGAGAATCTATGCCAGGAAGTTGAGTAGCCACCATGCCCCATTTGGATATTACATTTCCTTGTTACTTTTCTGTTCTTGGCTTTGGAGAACCCTCCAAACCAGGTTTTGTTTTTTCAATTTCTTGCTGGATCCTGCTAGATGCTAACAGGTTAAATGGGATCCTGCTACAAAGACAAGAGACAGTTTCTCTCCTGTTTTGCTTGATGCATATTTGTTTCTTTGCGGGCCACATCTGGCGGTGGTCAGGACTGTGTGACTAGGGACAGCTGGTGGTGCTTGGGGGGCCATCAAGGGTGCCAGGGGTCAAAGCTGGGTCAGTCAATTGCAAGGCAAATGCCTTCTGCACCATCCTGTTGCTCCAGCCCCATTGTTTTGCTTGTTTGTGCAGAACTTAATCCCTGCTAATATTACCTGAGCAATAGCAGGGAAAGAATCCCAGGCAGAGGAAAGGGTTGGTGAGAAGGCGTGGCAGCAGATGCAGCAGTCTGTGACGTGGTGGAAGCTCAGTGAGCCTGGGAAAGAGGATCTCTCTGGCATCGGGTGGGGAGAAATCAGGCCAGGAGACAAGGGCAGTGTCCAGGCCAGAGAAGGATTTGGGTGCTAGTACAGCAGGTTGGGTGTCTGCCTTGCACACGGCTGGCCTGAGTTTGATCCCAAGGGCTCCATATGGTCTCTGGAGTCCCTCCAGGAGTGTTCCCTGAGCACAAAGACAGGAGTAAGCCCTGAGCACTCCCGGTGTGGCACTCCATACAGGAGTGATTCATGAGTGCAGAACCAGGAGTAAACTCTAGCACTGCCGGGCTCCAAACAGTAGCAAACATGCCCCCCCCCCCCCCCGCCATGCATAACCCTCTAGTGAATCAATAAGTCAACCCCACTGGTTGATTTAATCATCATTAAAAAAAAGAAATAGAAAAAGCAAATAGGATAAAGGTGCCGTGTATGCGCAGGTGTGCCATGTTGCTATGGGCTGGGTCAGCAAATCTGGATCGCGATGGGCTGGACTCAGGGAAAAGGTGACTTCTGAACGCTCATCCTTTTACATTTTTCTGCCAAACTACTCCTGCAAGTCACCTGTCCTCCATGCTCCCGAGTGCCCCTGGGGACAGGAGCTCTGTCTGGGTCCTGTCTATGCCACTGGGAGAGGCACCCAGGGTTCTCCCCTGCAGGCTGCCTTTGAAGACCCTCGCTGTGGCCTGACTTCTGGAGGGTTCTTTCTCTTAACTCTTGATGAGCCTATGACATGGGCTCATCAAGGGTGCCCCTCAGGCCATGCATTGTAGGGTCCACCCTTCAGGGCATGGTGTGTGTGTGTGTGTGTGTTGTGTGTATGTGCTGAATTGTGTTTCTCCTTTGCAAAAAGGTACATTGCAAAAAAATTAAAAAATTTAAAAATTTTATTAACAATTAAAAAAATTTATTAAAAATTTAAAAATTTAAAAAATTAAAAAAAATTATTTTCGGATCTTGGGATAGAGGTGTTACTGGTCATGCTCTCCACCCAGACGAGATCCCGAGCAGCCGCACATAAAACAGCTCCTCTGCTCCTTAAAGACTATGATCCTGGAGGGCTACTAATCATTTTTGGGCACCCAGCAGCTTCTTACAGAAATGCATCTAAACTGTGAACTGAGCTACAACCCCATGCTGCCCCGGGAGGGGGAAAGGTTTTTCTCCCTTGACCATTTTTTTCAGTGGGGGTGGCAGCAGCAGCAGCGGCGGCATCCACGTGGCGACCGCCATCTTCTAGAACCCACTACCCAGAGGTACGAGTTTGCAGTGACGTGGCACGCAGGAGATCTTGGGATGGGGGTGTTACTGGCATGCTCTCTGCCCAGACGAGATCCGGAGCAGTCGCACACGAAACTGTGAACTGAGCTCAGAAATCTAAAACTGTGCAACCGTGACAGCTCATATATTCTTCATTCTCAACAATGGAAAACTTATCAAACGATACGGTGAGACAGTGACCTTTTCAGCAGGTTTGATTGTTGGGGGAAAATTCTAAGTAATAATAGTATTCTGTTGAAATATTGAATGTACTCAAAGTATAGAGAATAAAGTGAAGATCATTAGCCACAGAGTGGGGAGACCAGAAGGGGGGTGTAATGGGGTTCTTGGTGGTGGAACATGTGCACTGGTGAAGGGATGGGGATCTGATCATTGAGTGACTTGAACCTGAAAGCTTTGTAACTTTTTTCATGGTGATTCAACTAAAAAAATTATTTTCATAAAGTTGTTCACAATAATTGATTACATTCAATATTTCAATACCAATCCCACCACCATTGCAGCTTCCTACCACCATTATTTCAAATTTTCCTGCCACCACTCAAGCCTGCCCCACAAGCAGATGCTAGATAATTTATTTTGTATTGCTTGTTATGAATAGCAGGAGATGTCCATGCTACTGGAATTCTTTTTTTTTTCTTTTTGGGTCACACCTGGCAATAACAGGGGTTACTCCTGGTTCTGCACTCAGGAACCACTCCTGGCGGTGCTCAGGGGATCATATGGGATGCTGGGAATTAAACCCGGGTCGGCCGCGTGCAAGGCAAATGCCCTACCCGCTGTGCTATAGCTTCAGCCCTCATGCTACTGGAATTCTAAAATTTTAAATAATTGAGGTCTGGATAAATCTCTGTAGCAAGCTGCTTGGTTCTGAGATTCACCTGTGAGTCTTTGGATCATGACTGTTAATGCGTTTAAATGGCACCCGGAGGCAGTTCGTGGGCATGACAACCAGGATATCGTTATGGGGGGGAGATGGGAAGGAGCACCCATCCTGATCCCTTGAGGCCTGGCATTTTCAGTCACTGGTCCCGTGTATCTGCGTTTTTCATTGGGTTCTGGAGGTATGTGGCTGACAGGATTTATAGGGGACAGGTGAGGGACGACGTCTGCTCCTGTCTAAGGTACCTGGTGAAGTTGGCCTGGTGCAAGGTCAGAGGCATCTCTGCAGTGAGCTGCTCAGTTCTGAGATTCGTTTGTGAGTCTTATGTTGAAGTCTTAACCCCAGTCACTTATGCTCTATAACCACTGTCCTTTTTTATTGTGGGGCCACACCGCAGTGCCTCAGGGCTAACTCCTGACTCTGTGGTCATTCCTGGTGGTGCTCAGTGGGATGCTGGGGATTGAACCTGGGTCTCCTACATTCCAGGTCAAGCACCCTGACTGCTGTCCTTTTAAGGAGACAGTCATGTGAAAACACACACGCAGGGAGAGAGGTGATAATGAAGGCAGCATCATAGGGCCACCTGCCAAGGAACCCCCAGGAAGATAAGCAAAACAAGAGCTCTAAGGACAGTGGGGAAAGACTTCCCTACAGCTTTCAGAGGGAGCAAAATCCTGCTGATGGCTAGTGTGTGTGTGTGTGTGTGTGTGTGTGTGTGTGTGTGTGTGTGGCGACACGCTGGGTTTTGGGGCGACAAGTGGGCTGTTTGTTTTGCTCCTGGCAGTTTTCAAGGACTGGAGGAGTTGGCTACAGTCAAGAAAAGCACTTTAACTCTGGACTCTTTCTCCGTCCGCCTGACAATTTCTTGGCTTGTGGGCTTGCAGCCTTTGGAATGGTTAGACAGTGTTTTTTTTCTCTTTTTCTTTTTTGGCTTTTTGGTTTGGCTTTTTTTTAGGGGGGAGGGTTGTCAGGAGTTACTCCTGGCTCTGCACTCATGAATTACTCCTTGCAGAGCACAGGGGGAACAAATGGGATGCCGGGAATTGAATCTGTGTCGGCCACATGCAAGGCAAATGCCCTCCCTGCTGTACTCTCTCTCTCTGGCCCCCAAACAATGCTTTTATATCATTTTATAGCACCTAGCTGATGGCACGGGGTTGGTGTGGCCATATTAGCAAATGCATGCAAAGGGCTCAGCGCAGAACTGGCACGTGTTATGAGCCACCTGTAGCTATTGGGGTCAAGGCAGGTGTGCGCGCGTGTTCGCGTACATGTGTGCAGAAGCATGACTGTATGTCCATGTGTGTGTTTGACATGCTCTAGAATCTCTTGGTTTAGCTGTGGACATAAGCTAACCAGAGACAGTACTTTGCTCTGTCACCCCCACAGGAATTTGAGAGTCAAGGTTGTACAGGGAGTCTAGAGGAGGAGGAGAAGAGAATTTGGGCCATTCCTGAAGGTGCTCCAGGCATACTCCTGCCTCTGTGCTCAAAATTACCCTTATGGACTTTAGGAGACCACCCATGGTGCTGGGGATCCGAATCAGGGTAGCAGCGGCTGCAGCCATATGCAAGGCAAGCACCTTCCCTCCTGTCCTATTTCTCCAGCCCAGTCACTCAGCTTTTAAAGCTCTTCGGCTCTGGGGAGGCTCACGAAGGCCCAAAGGGTCCAAAGCAGAGCCAGGATGGGAATCCAGGCTTGATTTTGTACCCAGAGTTCTCTCCTTGCAGCTTTGATCATTGGCTTCCCAAGCTCCAAGGCTGAGAGCAGCCAGTGTGGACATGAATCCAGCCTTTGGTGGCTAGAACTCGCTCTCTCTCTGCACCCTTCATAATGCCTTGCTGGAGCTCTGCCGCTTCGTCCTTTCCAAGCGTCAGTTTGAGGATTACTGAGATTAATATTTGTTTCCTCCTCTGTGTGGATCAAAGACCAGCAAGTGAACTATGTTTATGGCCCTGAGAGGCGCCTCACTGGCAGACCCCTACTACCTCAAGCCCCTCCTTTCTTCTCTTCTCTTTCTCAGAAGTGTCAGCTGGGAGAACTCACATTAGCTCTGGCAGGGAGTGGGGGAGCCCCTCGTGATCAAATTCTGAGCATCAAGAAAGATTCTGGCACTTGTGTTTCCCAGACTTACTTTTCGGGGTGGGATGGTCACAGCTCGTAGTGCTCAGGGCTTACTCCTGCCTCTGTGATCAGGGATCACTCCTGGACATCTTGGGGGGATATTATGGGGTGCTGGAGATCAAACTTGGGTAGATAGATCCCTACCTACTATACTATTGCACCAGCCCGAGTGTTTCCAATAGTTGTTTTTTCTTTTTTTTAATAAAGCCATACCTACTGGTGCTCAGGGCTTAATCCTGGCTCTGCCCTCAGGGGTCAATGACTCCTGGCAGGGCTGGGAGGACCATATGGGGTGCTGGGGATCAAACCCAACTTAGCATGCAAGGCAAATTCTCTACCTGCTGTATTATCTCTCAGTTCCTCTATTTTCAGTGCTCTAAAGTATACATACTTAGATACTAATACCAACATATTCCAATACTCTAAATCTAAGAATCTGGGCATCTGAGTTTGCAGGGATCAAACCCAGGATTCCTGCATACAAAGCAAGCACAAGAGCCTCTTGGAAGTCTCCTTTCTTTTTTCGTTTTTGGGTAGACACACCTTGCAGTTCTAAGGGCTTACTCCTGGATCTGTGCTCAGGCATCACTCCTAGTGAGGCCAGGGGAACCATATATAGTGCCAGGGATCCAACCTGGGTATGGTGCACAAGGTAAGCATCCTACCTGCTGCACTGTCTCTGGGGTCCTAGAAGGTTCTTAAAGGCACATGCACACAGAGGAATGAGTTTGACACTAAACTTGGATGTTAATTTGTGTGCTACAGGATGTGATTTGATGGATTATCCTCCTCTCCCTCCATTAAAAAATAATTCATCCATTCATGAATTCCCAGTTGCAAAAACACACAGTAAAGGAACCAAACAAACTTATGAATCATAGAGGTAATAAACCTGAAGGTTCTGGAGGACCAGGTTTCACTCCTCCTCTGAAACTCACCCCCCACCACCACTTTATTTAAATCTTGTGGCGCTTTGGAAACTTTGGGGCAGGTTTATGCAGCATTGGCTGAGAAGCACAGTGCTCTATGGGGGAGAGGTATTCTTTGCTGTTTAATATGCACACTCTTGAAGGCTGTCATTTCTTTCTTTACTAAATTTTGGGGTCATACTCAGAGATGCTCAGGGGTTACTTCTGGCCCTACACTCAGGAACTGCTCCTGGTGGTGCTCGGGGGACCGTATGGGATGCCTGGGATCGACCCCAGATAGCAAGCTCACTATGCATGGTAATGTATCTTCAGATCCAAGCTGTCACTTCCAAATGAACATGTAATCACTGACATGAGAGTAAGCAGGTGGCCCCCAGTCTGTGAGAGAAGATCCCAGATGCATCAGAGTGAGTCCGTTCATCTACTCAGGAGAAGGTGGTCACCTGCCTGTGTGAATGAGTGTGCACATGCATACACACGCACATAAACACACAAACACACACATACACATGCACACACAGAAGGTCTCAGCTGCACTGGGAGCCAGAAAGTGTTTCGGTCCCTCACTGGGAGTCTGATTCCCATCCCTGATCCTGACCAGATTGGACCCAGCAGTTGTACTTGGTGATGGTGGTGGGGTGTGAAGGCATTGTAGTGAAGGCAGGTAAGCACGAAAACGCCTTGGACAGAGCTAGTTGCATTTCTCAACAAATACACTAAATTGAGGGAGAGGATTTCTATAAACCATCTGCAGGAATGGGCTTCCTTTTGCATGTGCGTCCTTGCCCAAATCTTGCTTGTATGGAGTGGGACCTCAACTATAGGCTCAGGGCATTCTGAGCCCCAGCACTGCCGCCAGTGAAATGCATATAGGCAAGAACACTTTGCATCTTCAAGGTTTGTGAGCAGTAAGAGTGTGTAATGCTTTTAAGCATGGGGCTAACAACACCACCAGATCCAGGTCAGTAATTCATATCCGGTATTGCAGTTATTTATTACAGCAAGTCCCTGAGGCTCCTTTCTCTGCCTTTCTTCCCAGCTCTCATGACTCTAACAAGGTGAACAGTCTGTTCCTTCTTCCTCTCTACAAGCCCCCAAAGTATTTCTCTTGCCTCCTAAGGCTCCCACTTTCCTCATTCCCACACACAACCTTCAATTTGCCCTGCCTCTTGCCACGCACACCTGCAGGCTCCTCCCCTTCCACTCTCCCATTCCCCAACCACTATCCCATCCCTTCCCTGGCCCAACCCCTGCTCAGCGGGGCTGGAAGCTCATGGTGTAGGTTGGTGGGATGGTGGCGAAGCCCACGTTTTTGGGGGACAAGTCGATGTCTTGGGGGGCCTGTGGGGACTTGAAGCGGAAGTTCTGCATGATGGTGGTGAGGAAGAGGAAGAGCTCCATCCTAGCCAGGCCTTCTCCGAAACAGTAGCGCTTTCCTAAGGAGGGCAAGCAGGAGGGGTTGGGGACAGGTCCGCATGCACCCACTGTCCCCAAGGTGCTGGAATGGAATAGCCGGGCCCCAGGGCTTTCAGCACTTTAGTTCCCTTGAGGCTGAGATGGGCATAGAGCCACGGTAGCTGTGGGGATGTCACAACCACATCCAAATAGGCGGGCTGCACTGCCGCCTTCTTCCTAGGGGTCTGGAGGATTTCAGTGGCCTTGGACAAATCTCAGCCTCATCTCCTAAGTGGCACACTCTTCCCTTCCCATGTCAGGGGGCTAATGAGGGCTGTGGGCTGTGGTCTCCCGGCTGGAGAGAGATTTTAGGCTACACCCTAAGGAGAGGAGTGGGGTTCAAGGGAGTCCTGTAGGTAGGTAAGAGGTGACCAGTTGACAGACAGGGTTTCTCACCAAGGGAGAAGGGCACAAAAGCATCGCTCTTCTTAAACTGGCCTTTGTCATCCAGGAAGTGCTGGGGATTGAAATCTTGTGGTCTGGCGAAGAACTTGGGGTCCCTCAGCACGGAGCCCAGCATAGGGAAGACTTCGGTGCCCTGAAGGGACAGGGAAAGAGGACTTGTTTTAGGTTTGGCCCCGCAGTGCTGGGGAGCAAACCAGGGTTTGCTACATGCAAGGCAAGTGCCTTTTGTGTTTGTTTTCAAGTCACAGTTTGTGATGCTCAGGAGTTACTAGATGAAGTACTTAGGGGACCATATAGAATGCCAGGTATCAAACCTGGGTTGCTCGTCACTGTCACTGTCATTTGTCACTGTCATCCCATTGCTCATTGATTTGTTCGAGTGGGCACCAGTAACGTCTTTCATTGAGTGACTTATTGTTACTGTTTTTGGCATATCCAATATGCCATGGGTAGCTTGCCAGGCTATGCTGTGCGGGCGCAATACTCTTGGTAGTTTGCCGGGCTCTCCGAGAGGGGTGGAGGAATCGAACATGGGTCAGCCACGTGAAAGGTGAACGCCCTACCGCTGTGCTATCGCTCCAGCCCTTGCGCACATTTGCTCGTGTGCAAGGCAAATGCATTTCTTGCTGTACTACTGCTTTGGTCCGACTAACATCTGTGCTCTCTCTTCTGAGCCTGAGGAGGGGGCTAGATATAGCTTCAGAGTAGGGGTTTGTTGTGCTGAAAGCACCTGGAGTTGGGGGTTCTTTGAGGGAGGCTCTTTAGTTGGCATTTGAGCAATATCCCCGAGACAGGAATTTTTTTTTTTGGCTTTCTTTGGGTCATACCCAGCAATGCACAGGGGTTACTCCTGGTTAATACACTCAGGAATTAACTCCTGGTGGTGCTCAGGGAACATATGGGATGATGGGAATCGAACCCGGGTCGGCCGTGTGCAAGACAAACATTGTACCCACTGTGCTATCACTCCAGCCCCGAGACAGGAATTTTGGGTCCATGGGGGGTCTCTCTTTGGAGACAGAGGGCTCAGGGAACTTGGTGGTTCCTGTTTCCTGAGGCCACGGGTCTGGGGGAGATACAGGGTTTGGGTATCCCTAATGGGAGGGATGGAGGGAAGGACAAGGGGAATCTCTGATTATGAGACAAAGGCTGGAGAATGCCTTTGCCTAAGGGAGGGGCAGCTCCAGGGACACAGAGAGCAGGTGTGGAGGTCCCACAGGCTGGGGTTGGGCAGCACCTTGGGGAGGAAGAAGCCACGGAACTTGGTGTCCTTGGTGACTCGGCGGGCCAGGCCCATGGGGATCATGTCTCCGAATCTCTGGATCTCGTGGATCACAGCCTCCACATAGGGCATTTTGGCTCGATCCTCAAACTTGGGCTGGCGGTTTCTGCCAATCACCCGGTCGATCTCCTCATGGACCTTGGCTGGGGAGAGGGGACAAAGTCTCTGGTTATTGGAAGGTAGAGCTGATAGGTGTCATGCATGATAGCCGTGTGTGATGGGGCCAGTAACCGTGTCCATGGCTAGACTTGGACCACATGCAAGGTTGGCTCAGGGTCCTGGTTTACCAGGTGATGCCAGAATCAGAGTCTGCCAGTAAGCAGGTTTCGGGGAAAGGCAGGCGGGGGGCCCTGGGTGGGCTCAGCACATGTGTTATTTATCAATCAGTTTGGACACAGCTACTTTAAACAGTGTCTGTAACTCGGCTGGTGTCTCTGTGGGCTATCTGCGGATTCTCTGAGACCCTTGGGGCCAGGTGAGTTTTGAGGGTCTGGTGGCCCCTTTTCTGGCCTCCTGCAGCCTTACCCTCCACATCGGGGTGTTTCATGAGCATCAGGAAGCCATAGCGCATGGTGGTGCTGACCGTCTCAGTGCCCGCGAAGAAGAGGTTTAGGGTGGTCATAACCAAGTTCTTCATGAAGAACTCAGTGTTGGGGTTCTTTTGCTCCTGCAGGGAGAGGGAAGCTTCAGGCTGGGCCCACAGTCCCTGTGGGCTTTGCCCTAGCATCCACAAGTCTCAGATACAGAATGGGAGAAGGACCCCACTCCATTCTCTCTCTGCACTCCAGGCCTTTGATGCTGGTTTGACCAAAAAGGCTCTCGGATGCTTTTTGTCCAGTCTGTGTGAAATTATTATGTTGTCCTTGTGGTAGGAATGTTTAGAAAGACAGGTGAGGTCAAAGATTGGAAGCTTGTCAAGTGAGTGCCGATCAAAGGGCAGTTAGGATAGAGAAGGGATTAGAATGACAATAATAGTTGGAAATGATCACTCTGAACAAGAACTGAGTGCTGAAAGTAGCAAAGGGATATACATGATAATCTTTCAGTACCTGTATTGCAAACTATCATGCCAAAAGGGAGATGGGTGGAGGCTCTTGGGACATTACATTACTGAAACCCAATCACAAACAACTTGTAATGTGTGAACTGTATCTCACTGTGATTCAATTAAAAACAAAAATGAAAGAGAGGGCAGGAGAGAACGACAAAGAAGGACCAAGCTAGATGATGGACCCAGGTGGCATGAGCGGAGTCAGAGAGGACTAGATGCATCTTCCTAGACATAACTTTGTTTTGTTTTCTTGTTTTTGGGCCATTGGCAGTGGTCAGGGCTGACTCCTAGCTGTGTGCTCATGGATCACTCCTGCCAGGGCTCAGGAGACCATAAGCAGAGCTGGGCATTGAACTAAGGTGGGCTGCATGCCAGGCAAGTGCTCTACCCCTGCGCTATTGCTCCAGCCCTGACACAGACAGTCTGATGCGCCAATATCTTGTCCTCAGGTGGCATCATTTCCTGATTCTCTCCTCTGAACTTTCCAGTTCTATCCAGTGTCCTATCCTGTCCTAACCCATAGACACTGACCTTCGGGGCCACTGAGCACAGGTGTCACTTGTTTACAGAGACATTGGGAGGCAGGAACAAAGTGTGCTGGAGTCAGAGACCAGGATGTGAGCCAGGCGCCCCGCTTCTAGGCCTCATTTCTCCAGCAGTGACTTCTCCTCTCATTACCTCTCTCCTTTTCTTCTTTTGTAAAATTGGGGGCCTGGGCACGTAGTGATAGTACAGTGGAGGGTTCAATCCTGGCCTCCCTGAGCACACCAGGGTGAGTGACTGCGGAGCACAGAGCCGGGAGTAAGCCTTGAGCACTGCTGAGTGTGGCCTTCAAACAAACAGATCTCTCTCACACACAAAGCCAGGGGTGGTGTGCGTGCTGACGGGGTGAAGACTAGTGGGTGCTGCCGTGGGGCAAGAACATGGGTGCAGGGGGTGCTTGCTCTGAGGTTTCTTGCCCTGGAACTGATTTAGAAGCATGATGATGAGGTGAGGTTGGAGGGCGGAGGTTGGAGTAGGTGATAGTGGGGAGGGCCCCCCACTCCCATCTCCCTACAGTTCAGGTGGGGCCGTACCTCCCGCATGCGGATGAGGAAGGAGTCAATAAAGTTCCGTGGGGAGTTGGGGTCTAGAGTTCGCTGGTTCTGCTCCACCTTCTTGGCGATAAAATCCTCCAGCCCCTGCAGTTCCTTAAAGGCTTGTTGCTGGGGCCCAGGCAGGTGCTTCATGACTGGGTAGAACATCTCATAGAGCTGCATGGAGGGAAGGAGGGAAGGCAGGCTGAGGGGGCTGTGCTGATGGCACCAGGCAGACCCCCAGAGGAGAGAATCTGTCTGTATGGGGAGTAGAAAGGAGTTTAAAGGCATTGATCCATCCATCCAAGGGGTTAGGTGCTTTATTGATGGATTAATTTTGGGGCCAGAAAAAAAAATCCACCATTGATTGTTTGATCTGTGAGCTGATGACAAGGCAAGTTTTACCCCCTTTACTATTACTCTGGCCTCACAAATTGATTACATATACATATTTTTTCTTTTGTTTTTAGTCCATATCTGACTGTGCTCAGGTCTCACTCCTCGGTCTTCTCAACCCCTGGCAGGGTTCCGGGGCCATATGGGATTCTGGGGATTGAACCTGGGTCCTCTGTGTGCAAGACCAGCCCTCTCTGCAGTACTAGGTCTACAACCCCAAGTGTTAAGTATTTAGGTGGGATGGGATTGTAAAGACCCCATGTTTTCACCTGAGTGAAAGCCAAAGACCCAGTCCAGGAAGTTTGGTGAGAAGAATTGAGGTACATATTTGGGTGTTGGATCTTAGTGTTTCAGCGATGCTCAGTGGAAGTGCTCAGATTTTCAAGTGAGGTTGGATTGAGAGACACCTGTTCAGGTGTGCTCAGGTGGAGACAACTGCCTAGGTATTTTGGGGATCAAGGGCACAATCATTAAAGTGGGGCTGTGTCCAGGGTTTGTAATGGGGGCTATGCCTGCTCAGATGTCCAGTTATTTACTTGGGCACACAGAGGGCATAGGACAGAGATTGAAGGGGCTGGATTGGGTGAGACTGGTTCAGGTGATCAGGGAACTACATCCAGGTGATTCCATGCTTAGGGGTCTTGGTATCCACCCATATAGACTCTCAGACATTTAAGTCGGCTGTGTAGGAAAGTCCCTATCTAGAGAGTTCGGCTGTGTAGATGGCAGATAATTTGGGTGGACAGGACGTTGTGGGACCAGGTGTTCAGGTTCCAAGGAGGTGGGCTGAGGGGGTCACTTGTCATGATTAAGAAATTCAGGCGGAAGGGCTGGAGTGATAGTCCAATGGGGAGGACATTTGCCATGCACACGCCTAACCTGGTTTTGATTCCTGGCATCCCATATGGCTCCTCTATCAATGACAGGAGTAATTCCTGAGTGTAGAGTCAGGAGGAACCTCTGAGCATCACTAGGTGTGACCAAAAACCAAAACAAGTTCAAATGAAGGGGCTGGGGGGATAGTAAATTCATTGGGTTAGAAATTTACCTTGCACGAGGTTGACTGGGCTAGGATCTCTGGCACCCCTATGGTCCCCTGGCACTGCACCCCTCTCCCCACAGAAGTGACCCCTATTGCAGAGCCCAAGGTAAGACCCCAGCACCACTCTGTGGCTCCAGACCAAAACAAAACAGAACAAAATTCATTTGGAAAGATGGAAGGTTGGCCTGGAGCACCTGCCCAGATGATGCTTGAGTTGTTGCTGGAGTGTCCCCCCTGCTTTGGCATCTGGGGGAAGGAGTTGGGCATCTACATGTCCCTGGAGACCGGTGTCCACTGTCCAAACCCCATGTGGGCTGGTTTTGCGGGGACCCCGGGCTACCTGGCCCATGGATGTGGCTGTGAACTGGAAGCTTCCCAGCATCATCCGCAGGAGTGACAGAAACTCTTTATCCTCATAGTCAAATCGGTCCCCGAAGACAATGGAGCTGATGACATTGGAGACAGTGCGGCTCAGGTAGAAGGTGGGATCGATGAAGGCACCTGTTCATGGATAAGGGAAGGGGGTGTGGGGAGAGTCACCTGGGTGATGGGAGGCTGCTCAGAGAACTCAGAGGGGACACTAGGGGGGAGCAGAGACCCAGGGCTGGAAGCCCCAGGGCTACCCCAACCTAGACCCCTTCTAATGCCATTCCTCCCCAGCCCTCCTCAGCCCTCCCTGCCTCCCCTCCTCCCCTCTTTCTCTTCCTCTGTCCACCTCCTCCCTCTCCCATCCTCCTCTCTCACCTTCTTCCCCTCCTTGGCCTCCCTCCCACTCCCTCCATCTCCTCTTCCTTAGAGTCCCTACCTCTCCCTCTCCCTCTCCCCTCATTTTCTTTTTCTCCCTTTAACTCCCTCCTCTCTCCTCCCCTTCCCCTTTACTTCTTTCTCTCCTCCCCCTCCTTGGCTTCCCTCCCTCTTTTCCTCCACCTCTCCTTCCTCCTCCTCCCCTTTCTCTACTCCTCTGTCCCATTTCCCTTCCCCTCCTCCCTCCCTCTATTCTCCTTGTTTCTCCTCTTCTTGACCCTCCCCTCTATCTCCCTCCTCCTTCTCTTTTCCTCTTCCTCCAATCCTCCCTTTCTCTTCCTGCCTCTTCTCCTCTCCTTCTCTCACCCTCCTCTCCCTCTTCCATAGGCCTCCATATCCTCCAGCTCCACCTCTCCCCTCTCCTTCTCTTCCTTTGTCCACTTTCTTCTCCATCTTCCTCCTGGATCCTCTGCTCCCCTCCCCCCTTACTCTTTTTTAAAAAATTAAAAAAAATTTATTGGATCACCGTGAGATAGTTACAGGCTTTCATGTTTGGGTTACAATCTCACAATGATCAAACACCCATCCCTCCACCAGTGCACATTCCCCACCACCAATATCCCAGGTATAACCCCCTTTCCCACCCTCCCCTGCCTCCATGGCAGACAATATTCCCCATACAGTCTCTCTACTTTTGGGCATTATAGCTAGCAACACAGACACTGAGAGGTCATCACGTTTGGTCCACCATCTACTTTCGGCATGCATCTTCCATCCCAACTGGTTCTCCCAGCCATCATTTTCTTAGTCATCCCTTTTCTTTTTCATCTCCCCTTACTCTTGCCTCCCTCCTTCTCCTCTGCTTTCTTCTCCCCAGCACTGCCCTCTCCCCGCAGCTCACCTTTTGTGCCACGGAAGGCTTCGATGAGAAAGCCCGCCTCCTCCTGGATGCGCTCCTCGATGCCGCGCTTGCCAAAGCCAAAGTCCCGCAGCGTGGTGATGGAGAAGCGCCGCAGCTGCTTAGCGCGCTCGCCACTGCTGAAGGCCACGCCTGCGGGGAAGCGCGAGCTTAGGGGTGGGGTTGCGGGGGGCGCCAGAGGCGCGGGGTGGTAGTGCGGGAAGGTGGGTCTGAGTTGGAGCAGCGCCAGGAGCGGGGCAGGCTCATAGACGCGCACAGGGAACAAACAGGGCAAGCACAGGAGCGAGAGAAATGCTGGTGTGGGCAGGGGCCAGCAGGGTCGGGCAGCAGAGACTCAGCGATCAGGTTCTAACACAGAGAAGGTCAAACACAGAGGCAGAGAAGCTGGGAAAGAGGAAAAAGACACAGTCAGGGGGCTGGGGGATCCGGGTTCCAAAGCAGAAACTCCAGAGAGACAGAGATGGAAACAGGGGACAGGGATGAGACCACTAGGAATAGAGGGGAATCCTGGGGAAACTGAGGCTCAGGGGTCTTCATGGCTGCTGCACCTCACCGTAGCCTTTGGCAATCCAGTCGAAGGTGGCCTGCTCTCCTCGGCCACTGAACTCCTCCGCCTGGTCCACCAGCGCCTCCTTCACCGCGTCCTGACCACACAACACCACCACGCGCCGGGCGCCCAGGTACACGGTGAACACGGGCCCATAGCGGTCCCTAAGCTGGTGGACGGGAGCGTGGGGAGAGGAGGGCTCAGAGGGAGCAGTGCCCACTCAGCACAGAGCTGACCTATCCTGAGCCCCCTTGTCCCAGCAGGCCTGCCCTCCCCAGCCCCCATTCCCCCGCGGTCTGCACCTTCATGAGAGAATTGTACATCTGCTCCGTATTCAGCTGTAGGTAGTTCCCGATGAAGGGTAAGGGGGTCGGCCCGGGGGGCAGCTTGCCGGCCAGCTTCCTCTGTTGCCACACTGACATCAGCACCATGACGGTCAGGCAGGCCAGCAGGGCCACCAAGAGCAACCCGGAGACCAGCATGGTGGCTCTGAGTAGTGGCAGGCGCTGGGACTAATGCCTTTATACTTCTTGGGCGTGCAGAGTGGACCCCTGTCCTGGTTATGTAACTTTGTTTCACCGCCCAGCTCCATTCCTGTGCCCGCCTCCTCACCTCTCTTGGCGCCCAGCCCCAAGGGGTGGAGGAGGAAGCCAGGGCCCATTTTCAGGGTGTGACCTGCAGGATTCAGGGGCCACTTCACAGCAGTGGACTTGTGGGGATGTGGGCGATGGAGACTGTAGAAAAATCCCAGATTTGAAATTCTTGGAATGTTTGCCGTCAGGTGCCACCACCTCCCTCCCCATTGGGATTTTGGATTTTGGGAGTCCGTTAGTGTGAGAGGGGACTCCAGAGTGATTGGGATCTCGGGAGAGAAGAACCCAAAGATCTGGTTTGGAGGGTGTTGGAATGAGACAGGTTGTGTTGGGGAGTGTGGGGTGTTTTGTGGGGATGAGAAGTGATGTGGATTTGAAGGTCACCAGGGGCCAGAGAGATAGCTCAGTGAACTGAGTGCATGCCAGGCTTGCTCATTTGATGCAGGGGTGTCAAGGTTCTACCCTTGGGACTGCCTCCAACCTCCAACTTCCCCAAAACATAGTTCTCAAGAGGGGAGATTCTAGGGAATGGGGGTTTTGAGGTGCCAGACGTTCTCAGGTGGGTAGATGTCGGGTTCTTGGAAGTGGTATATATGGGGAGTCTAAGTGGATCAACCTCTGACCCCTTACCCTTGATGTCCTTTTGATTTGGACACAGTTCCAGAATCCTCATCACATCCTCAAAGTGAGCCGGTCACTTAGAAATGCTCATCTAGGATTGGGAAAGGGCTAAAGTCCAGGAACAGAGTTGGCTGGGACTTTCCATTCCTTTCCCTGACAGGAGAAGACTCACAGATGGTGTCCATTAGTCTAGTCAGGCTGGCCAGGCCTTGGGAAATGAGAAGCCCCCAATTCTACTCCCCTGGCCCCCAAAACATTTTTGAACGGTGCCAGCATCTCTACTGGAGAGGATCTGTATCCCACGGCCATTGTCCGGAAAACACCCGGATGAACTCTTGTGGAGTTGTGTTACTCTCACATTCTCTGCTTTATCCCAGGTGTACTAAGGCCAGATGGCAGAGGGTGGGTGTGGCATGGGATGCCTCTATTTCCCCTCCTTTGCATCTCTTTTCTGGATTTGGATTTCCCCACAGTGGGCTGGGAATTTCTGGGGGAGGAAAGATTCTGCTTGAGTGTGAAGGCTGTTATTGGATGCTCTTAGCAGGGGGAGAAGGAACAATGGCAGGAGAGCTCTGGATAAATGTCAAAGTCTGGAAGAGATGGTGCAAAGGGTGGGGGAGTGATAGGGTGCTGGAGGGTGGTCTTTTTGTCCTTTCATCATTGCCTGAGGGCCCCTTAACCACCTCTGCCTCATTTTCCTCACTCTAAAGCCTAGGCCCTTAGGATATCCCCTTAGGATATTTCAAGGGGACCACAGGTGAAGAAATCGGTTCACAGCATGAGACTAGTAGGCTAACTGGGAACACAGGGGACCCCAGGAAGGAAGTGAGGTCAGAGGAACCTGTCAGAAATAGGTAGAAGGACTGGGGTCATAGTGCAGGGAGGAGGGCACTTGCCTCACATATGGCCGAGTGGGTTCGATCCCCAACAATCCATATTGTCCCCCAAACCCACCAGGAGTGATCCCTGAGCATAAAGGCAGGAGTAAGCCCTGAGCACTGCTAGGTGTGTTCCCTCCCCCCCCCCCACAAAAAGATAAGCATAAGAAAGCATCAAGCAAATTAAAGCCTGAATTTCCAAAACAACTATTTGGAATAGTTATTTAATAGTCATATAAAATATAAAATTCCAAAATGTAAAGGTCAAAGATATAAAAGCTAAGAATCTAGTCCAGACTAAAGATATTTGAAGTGCAGATATCTAAACTTAGAGCTAATATGCTCAATGATTTTAAATTTTTTTATATTGTATTCAATTTTATGCTTGGTAATAACCATACCCTACTTGTTATTAATAAAACTATTTAAGAAAGTTCCTTCTCCCACTTAATTCTCCTTGTTTTTTGGCTTGTGGGTCACGCCCGGTGATGCTCAGGGGTTGCTCCTGGCTCTGCACTCAGAAATTTGTCCTGGCGGCACTTGGGGAACCATATAGAATGCCAGGGAGTGAACCTGGGTTGGCTGCATGTAAGGCAAATCCCCTAGCTGCTGTACTATTACTCTGGCCTCTCCCCATTTAATTCAGATCATAAATGGATGTGGAATAGTTTTAAATGCTTTCTCAACATCTACTTACATCATCATAATGATTTTTAATTTTATTGTTATAGTATATTATATTGTGTCCCTGAAATAAACTTCACTTGGAGATAGAAAGCACAAACACACACACACACACACCCCAAACTTTCAAATAGACTAAATAACTAAATTAAAAACACAAAATCATATAACACATAGAATACAGCCTAGATGAAGCATTCCATATATGGCATAAATGATATTTGGAAGATTCAAACTCAATAACAAGGAAACTAAAGAGGAATAGAGCTATATTAAAATAATAAAAAAAGGCTATTGAAATTACTACCATTAAACATAGGGAGTATCATGTGGTGTTGAGTTCAGAAATGGAGGAAAAGGAGCAATGCTAAAAGAAGAGGTATGATTGGGACGGTTGGTGGACATTTTTTTTTATGTGTGATTGCCTTATAATTTGGAGCAGTAGCACAGCAGTTGGGCATTCGCCTTTCACGTGGCCCACCAGTGTTCGATTCCTCCGCCCCTCTCAGAGAGCCCGGCAAGCTATCGAGAGTATTGCGCCTGCACGGCAGAGCCTGGCAAGCTACCCATGCGTATTGGATATGTCAAAAACAGTAACAATAAGTCTCTCAATGAGAGACATCATTGATGCCCGCTCAAACAAATCGATGAGCAATGGGATGACAGTGACAGTGACAGTAAATAAAGAAAATAAAACCCTTTAATACAATATAATAAAATGTTTATTCTCATTCACACACTGTAAGTTTTCAACTCTGGAATTTAACATATATTGCATCCAATTTTATTTTATTTTATTTTTTTTGTTTCAACATTTATTGAGCACTTTTCAATGTGCCAGGCATGGTGCAAGGCGCTGGGTATAACAATGATTAAGACACAGTCTCTCAAGGAGCTCACAGTCTAATGGTAAACTACTGAGTAAACCGAGGCACAGAGTGGTAAATGACTTACCCAATGAGGTAGAGAGAGCCAGGGCAATGCGGGACTAGAGCTGGAGAGAGGGCCGGGGAAGTAAAAGAAACCTCATTCGAAAAGCAAAGGCTGCATACAGAAACATCATTACAAAATCTGCTCGCAAAAAGGTAAAAATAGCTTCCATTTTCCACCGTGACTGAATCCACGTCTTTCAGTGAATGAAGTCGTTACCTGACGACATCTCTGTATCTGCCCCCTTGAGGCAGGCCACCAGTCTGCTCGGAAACAGAACTGCAGAGAGCCTGGAATCTAATCTAAGCACTGGGAACCCTCCTGATTTAGCCCATGGACGCTGAAAGTATAGCGCGCATCTGGGGTACTTCTACATGTAGAAGTCTCGGGGGGAAAATTCTCCTCTAACCCTCCTGCAGAGGATTCTAATAAGTTATAGATACCACAGAAATTAGAGAATTTCTTACTCTCCTTATATACATTATTTTGGCTATACAATGGTGAAGCTTCATTTAGATGTCTCTTAAGCAATCTACACATTATACAGATATATACAAAGACATCACAGCGAGCTGCACGTGTTCAGCCACCACCACAGTCACGGACGGCAGGCAGGAGCCTGTATAAGGCAATTTCTTTTGTGATAATAACACATGATCTTCGAGGGAAAGGGTCAAGTCCAAGAAGAACCGTCTACTTTAGTGATACTCCGCGATGCAGTCATTTCAGCAGGCTAAAGGTCCGGCTCCCGGACAGAAAGCAGTGAACAGGCACGAGAGAGTTTGTTTCCAAATGCGGGAACCATAATTACCACGTCATCTAAGCAGCGGGTCACTCAAAGATGCCAGTGGCTCCAACGCTGCGACGGAGAATGCAGAAACGGCACGGCTGAGTTATTGCTCCTAGAATGAAATCTGACGCATAATTCATCCACTCGGGGCATCCAAAGGAAACCCAAGGCAGGAACTCTGAACTGTGATCAGGTGCTCACTTCAAGCAACTCCTCACCTGGCTGTGAAGGATTTTCCTCTTTATCAGGCTGCTCTGGGTGTCTGCTTTCAGAAGAGGAGGCCTTCACACCTTCAGATGTTTTATTATTTGAGTGATCCTGCTCCACTTCACATAAATAAACATCAATAGGTCCCTTGGTGCTCCTTATATGCACTGTAATAGAGTCCTCTCTGGGAGCTGGAACATCCAATCTGGTTTCTGCTGGCGCTTTCACTGCAATAACAATCTGCTCATGAAAAGCCTGAATACTGTGGATATCTTGATATGTCACATACGCTAATCTTTCGTTTTCTTTGTCATCCGTTAGCTCAAACAGCTGCTGAGCACAGTCTTTAATCAAGTCATCCAGAGCGTCCTCCATCGCCGACAAGTCAGAAAGCTCTTCCTGTAGCTTCTTTTGCTGGGGCACTGCTCCAAAACTGTTCAGGTCGGACCCTATCCATCGGATATGATTCTTGGATTTCTTTTCGACCAGCTCTATGCCGTCCAAGACGTTGGTGATGTCATACACTCTTCGCTTTCGCACCCCCAGCTTGGTCGCCACCTTGTTTAGGTCGAGAATGCCCCCAGGGGCAGATCTGACGAGATCCATGAATTTCCGAGTTAAATAGACCAGCGACACATCAAAACGAGGTCTCTTCACTTTAAGAGCTTTTCTCATGGACACATATTGCACATTATCTTCTAAATTAATTCTTATTTTTGATGGCAGCAGCCCCTCGACGTTGATGGGGTCTCGGCAGCGGCGGCGCACCGTCTCCTGCGCCGGGTCCACGAGCAGGCTGGGCAGTTTCCGCGCCGGCCGCTGCTGACTCATGCTGCCGCGTCCGTCGCCGCTGGCCCTCGCACCCCGCCGGCTCTCCCGCCTTCTCCCGCCCGCCCGGCTCGGGCACCGCCCCCGACCCGCCGCCGCCCGGGGCACACCCCGCAGCACACGGGGGCCCCCGCGCGGCCGCCTCCCGGGGGCGAGGCCTCGGGCAAGGCCGCCGGCGAACTCGGCCCGGCCCCACGACGCGGGCAGCGCGCGGGCGAGCGGGGCGAGCGCGTGGGGTCAGGGCGCCCGACCCGCCATGTTCCCGCATGCGCAGTGCCCCCCAATTTTATTTTATATTGGGATCTCTTTATGGTAATAATCATGCCTTACTTGTCATTAATAAAACTTTTAAAGAAATTCTGTGCTAATATATTTTGGAGTTTACATGAAATAGGTAAGGCCAACTTATGTAAATATTCCCCCCTATACTTCATGTAAACTGTATATGCTGTGGTTTCTCTTGCAATAATTGTTGGAAATGATCACTCTGGACAAGAGCTGAGTGCTGAAAGTAGGTAAAGGGATATACATGATAATTTTTCAGTATATGTGATAATCTGGCAAACCATAATGCCCAACAGGGGAGGGAGGAATGGAGAGAGAGAAAAAAAAAGAGAGACAGAGACAAAGACAGTAACAGACACAGAGAGACAGAGAGAGACAGAGTGAGACAGAGAGTGACAGAGACAGAGAAGTGACTGCAAAGAGGCAGGCTAAGGGGGCTAGGGGCAGGAAACTGGGGACACTGATGGTGGGAAATGCACACTGGTGAAGGGAATGGAGTTGAAACACTATGACTGAAACCCAATCGTGAACAGCTTTGTAACTGTGCATCTCACAGTGATTCAATCATTTAAAAAAGAAGATATTCAAATATTAAAAAACCAAAATAAAACACTATGGTTTGCAAACTTGTTCATGAGAATTTGTTATAGGTGTTTAATATTCCATTGGTGGACATCTTAATCCATATCGTGGGTTTGAGACTAGATAATGCTATGATTGCAGATGTTGGTCATTGCTTTCTGGTTATGGAAGATTATCTCTATATAGCAGGTGCCTGAGCTCAGGGGAAAGACATATATTATGAAAAAGCAGTATAGAGAGAGAGAGAGAAGGCCAGGGCTGTAGGGGGGTAGGACAGTAGGAAAGGCACTTGTTTTGCACACGGCCAGTCTTCGTTCACTCTCCAGCATCACAGAGGGCCCCTGAGTCAGGAGTAAGCCTCAAGCCCCCCAAAATGATGAAAGAGGCTGATTAGCTTTTATGTCTCTATGACACAGGTTCTGAACAAACTCTCAATACCTGCTAAAACATCCCAATTGGTTAAGCCTTCATGACCTTAATCAAAAAAGGGGCTCACGACAGAGTTGCACATGGAGATCTCACTAGACGTTTTTTTGTTTTGTTTTGCTTCTGACCATCCCCATTCCTGGTGACGCTCAGGAGTTACTCCTGATGATGCTCAGGGGATCATATGGGTTGCCGGGGATTGAACTTGAGTTAGCTGCATGGAAGACAAATGCCCTCCCTACAGTACTATGTATGCAGTTATAGACTTAAATAAGACACTTCCTACATGGAGCCAAGCGATAGTACAGCAAGGAGGGCGTTTGCCTAGCATGCAGCTGACCAGGGTTCAATTACTGAAGTTTCACATGGTCCCCATGCACCGCTAGGAGTAATTTCTGAGTGCACCTTCAGGAATGAGCCCTGAGCATTGCTGGGTGTGCTGCAAAAAAAAGCCAAAATGCCAAAAAAGAAAGACACTTCCAATAATCACAATGCAACTACTCACTCAAAGGTAGGAGATAAAATCAGTCTACTTAGAGTAGCTCTGGGAGTATCGTCCTATCTACATGGCCACTGTCACAGCTCCCATTACCCTGATCTATTCCCCAGCAAGCTTCGACGCCTTAATAAAATCACACACCAATTTACTGGATAAACTAGAAAAAGTATTCAATTCCTTGAATCATCCATTTGACCACGATTGAATCATAGAAAGAGACAAGTACACTTGCCACCATACAAAGTGGTCGGTGTAGTCTATGAAATATGAGTCTGAAGGCCCCTCTCTGCTGGGATCACCCAGCACAGGATCAAACAATCAGAACGTTTGCCTGATAGAGCCCTTTGACAAGATGAAACATGGCAGGCTCAGATTCTGTCATTGACCTCCACAGAACTCCAGAATCTCTGGGGGATAATCAGGAAAGATCTGAAGGGAACCCTCTCGAACATATCCCTGTGGTATACGTTAGGAGACCCAAACAGGTTTTTATTTTTATTTTAAAAAACTTTTTTAAATTAGTGAATCACTGTGAGGTCCAGTTACAGGCTTACAAACTTTTGAGCTTGCGTTTCAGTCATACAATGGTTGAATACCCATCCCTCCACCAGTGCCCATTTTCCACCACCAATGGTCTCAGCATCTCTCCCACCACCCCCACCCCTTCCCCTCCACCCCACCCTGCCTCTGTGGCAGGGCATTCCCTTTTGTTCTCTCTCTCCTTTTGGGTGTTGTAGTTTACAATAGGGGTATTGAGTGGCCATCATGTTCGGTCTATAGTCTGCTTTCAGCCCGCATCTCCCATCCTAAGTGGGTTTTCCTAACACCCTTTACTTGGTGGTCCCTTCTCTATCTGAGCTGCCCAAACAATTTTTTAAAATGTTCCCCAAGTGAAAACACTGACAGATTGGCCTGAGGGGTACAGAAACAAGACAAAATAGAAGCATTCTGACAGATTCCTAAAGTGATAAGGACGGGCCAAGGTGTTAGCTCAAAGGGCTGATAAAGACAGGCCAAGGAGTTAGCTCAAAGGGCTGTAATGTATGTTTGTCATTCAGGAGACCCAGGCTTCATTCTTGACATCCTGTGGTGCCCTGAGCACTGCTGAGAGCACCCCCTGGGCACCAAGTCAAGAGGAGCCCCTTAGCACTCCTGAGCATGTCCCCTGAACAACAAAAAACCCTAATAAAATCATAAAGCAGGGAACAGGCTGATAAAATGACTTGGCTGTACACACCGCCCCCTTTAGGAAAAAAGAAGGGAAGCTCATAGGATAGAGCCAGTTCTGAGGTGTGAAACCTGGCCATGAAGCTCTTGTCAGTTAGAGCTTCACAGGGCTAGTGGAATGAATGAAGGAGCAGCTCCTGTCTGACTGAGACACACAGGTCTTTCCCCCACTGGTGTATTTCTCTGACATTCAAACATCACCATGTGAGTTCACAAAGCATGTGTGGGTGCTGCAACAGTGCGTGCATTTGATGGCCAAGAACTGTGTCCCGTCCTCCGCAGGTCTCCTCAGCAGAGAGACAGAGGGACAGAGAGATGAGGGACCACAGCCTGAGGGTGAAAGTGGCCCATTTAATGCAGAGCTGCTGGTAGACTTATAGAACATCTGAAGGGGTCCGAAGTATAGGACTGCATGTCCGTGTGATTTACAGAGGTAAAATATTCCAGCAGAGGCAAGTCTCTGGAGAAGATAAACTCAAGGAAATGCTCTGTCTCCAAGGGATATCTATATTGCTTTCTATTTCCCTCTAGTCATGTATTTATTTTGATGTGTTCAGCTGGGCTTCTATTCTAAACCTTAACCTCACTCTTTCCATACTTCTGCTCATCAGTGTCTGGATTTTCTGATACTTCACTTCATGTCAGCATTTAGAGTCCCGAGGGATGTAGCAAGCATTATCTTTTGTAGAAGCCTGATTTATTTTGAGGATTATTATTATTATTATTTTTTTTGCTTTTTTGGGTCACACCTGGCGATGCACAGGGGTTACTCCTGGCTCTGCACTCAGGAATTACCCCTGGCCATGCTCAGGGGACCATATGGGATGCTGGGATTTGAACCCGGGTTGGCCGCGTGCAAGGCAAACGCCCTACCCGCTGTGCTATCTCTCCAGCCCCTATTTTGAGGATTATTGAACCTTTCTCTGTTTTTCTAGAGGAGATTCTATAGTAGGAAGTTGAGTAGTCAGCATGTCCTATTTGAATATTACATTTCCCGGTCACTTTTCTGTTCTTGGTGTTTTTTTTTATTGTTTTTTTTTTTTTTCTTTTTTGGTCACACCTGGCAATGTACAGGGATTACTCCTGGCTCTGCACTCAGGAATTACCCCTGGCGGTGCTCAGGGGACCATAAGGGATGCTGGGATTCGAACCCGGGTTGGCCGCGTGCAAGGCAAACACCCTACCCTCTGTGTGGTAGGTGTTTTGTTCCAGCCCTCTCTTCTTGGTTTTGGAGTACCATCCAAACCGGGTTCTTCCCCCCTCCCCTCCGCCGCCCCCTCAATCCTTGCTGGATCTTGCTGGATCCTAACAGGGAAAATGGGATCCTGCTAGAAAGACAAGAGACACTTTCTCTCCTGTTTTGCTTGATGCCTATTTGTTTCTTTGGGAGCCACACCTGGCAGTGGTCAGGGCTTTATGACCAGGGTGAATAGTTGGTGGTGCTCGGGGGAGGGGCGGGGGGAACCATATGGGGGTCAGAGCCGGGTCAGCCAATTGCAAGGCAAATGCCTTCTGCGCCATTCTGTTGCTCCAGCCCCATTGTATTGTTTGTTTGTGCAGAACTTAATCCCTGTCAATATTACCTGAGCAATAGCAGGGAAAGAATCCCAGGCAGAGGAAAGGGTTGGTGAGAAGGCGTGGCAGCAGATGCAGCAGTCTATGACGTGGTGGAAGCTCAGTGAGCCTGGGAAAGAGGATCTCTCTGGCGTCGGGTGGGGAGAAACCAGGCCAGGAGACAAGGGCAGTGTCCAGGCCAGAGAAGGATTTGGGTGCTAGTACAGCAGGTTGGGTGTCTGCCTTGCACACAGCTGACCTGGATTTGGTCCTCAGGTCTCCATATGGTCCCTGGAGTTTCTCCAGGAGTGTTCCCTGAGCACATAGACAGGAGTAAGTCCTGAGCATCCCCAGTATGTCTCCCTCCCCCCCAAAAAAAGACAAAAATTTGGAGTCGAGCCAAAGAATCTGAGATTTATCCCCTAGGCACTGTGCTCTTCAAAATGTGAGCCATAGGGGCTGGAGCGATGGCACAGAGGGTAGTGCATTTGCCTTGCACATGGCTGACCTGGATTCATTCCCTGACATGCCAATCCCTGAGCCTATCAAGGAGTGAACCATGAGCGCAGGACCAGGGATAAGCTTAGCATCGCGGGGCCCCAAACAACAGCAAACACCTCCTCCACTCCTGCCAACCTGCCCCCATGCATAACCTCTAGTGAATCATTAAATAAATCAACTCCATGGGTTGATTTAATCATCATTAAAAACAATGGAAAAAGCAAAGCATAAAATGCATAAAAAGCATAAAATGACCATTGTGTATGCGCAGGTGTGCTGAGGTTGTTGTGGGCTGGGGCAGCCACACCTGAGTCATGATGGGCTGGACTCAGGTGAAAGGTGACTTCTGAATTCTCATCCTTTTCTCTCTTTCTGCCCAACTACTTCTGCAAGTAACTCCTTCCTCCATGCTCCTGAGTGTCTCTGTGGACAGGAGCTGCATCTGGGTCTAAGCCACTGAGAGAGGCACCCAGGGTTCTCCCCCCACAGGCTGCCTTTGCAGACCCTCGCCGTGGCCTGACTTCTGGAGGGTTCTTTCCCCCATCTCTCATTTGTGAGATGGACTCATCAAGGGCGCCCCTTGGACCGTGCATTATGGGATTCACCCATCAGGGCCTAGTGTGTGTGTGTTGTGTGTGTGTTCGTGTGTATGTGCTGGATTGTGTTTCTCCTTCGCAAAAGATATAATGAAAGTCTTTTTAAACATTTTATTTTCATAAAGTTTATCAGAACAATTGATTGCGTTCAATATTTCAACACCAATCCCGCCACCATTACACTTTCCCACCACCATTATTTCAAATTTTTCCACCACCACTCAAGCCTGCCTCACAGGCAGATGCTAGGTAATTTATTTTGTGTTGCTTGTTATGAATAGCATGAGATGTCCATGCTACTGGAATTCTAAAATTTTTAATAATTGGGGTTTGGAGAAATCTCTGCAGCGAGCTGCTTGGTTCCGAGATTCATTTGTGATTCTCTGCATCAAGGCCGTTATTGTGCTAAAATGGGACCTGGAGGCAATTCGTGGGCATGACAACCAGGACACCATAGGGGTGGGCAGATGGGAAGTCTCCCCACCCCTATGGTCCCCATTCCCTTTGAGGCCTGGAATTTTCAGTCATTGATCCTGTGTAACTGGGTTTTTCATTGGGTTCTGGAAGTTTGTGGTTGCCGGGATTCATAGGGGGCAGGTGGAGGGACGACGTCTGTTCCCATCTGAGGCACCAAGTGAAATTGGCCTGGTGCAAGGTCAGAGGCATCTCTGCAGTGAGCTGCTCAGTTCTAAGATTTGTTTGTGAGTCTTACGTTAAAGTTTTAACCCCAGTCACTTATGCTCTATGACCACTGTCCTTTTTTATTGTGGGGCCACACTGCAGTGCTCAGGGCTAACTCCTGACTCTGTGCTCACTTCTGGTGGTGTTCAGTGGGATGCTGGGGATTGAACCTGGATCTCCTACATTCCAGGTCAAGCACCGCTGTCCTTTTAAGAAGACAGTCATGTGAAAATAGACACACAGGGAGAGGTGATGACCAAGGCAGCATTATTGGGCCACCTGCCAAGGAACCCCCAAGAGGACCAGAAACCAAGAGCTCTAAGGATGGTGGAGGAAGATTTTCCTACAGCTTTCAGAGGAAGTAAAATCCTGCTGAAGTCTGTGTGAGTGTGTGGATGGGGTGGGCTGGGTTTTGGGGTGATAGCTGGGCTGCTTGTGTTGCTCCTGGCATTATTCAGGAACTCAGGGAATTGGTCACAGTCAAGGAAAGCACCTTAATTGGATTCTTTCTTGGTCCCCCCTGACAATTTCTTGACTTGTGGACTTGCAGCCTTCAGAACTGTTAGACAATGTTTTACTTTTTTTTATTTTTTTGCTTTTTCTTTTGGCTTTTTTTTTTGGGGGGGGGAAGGAGTCAGGGGTTACTACTGGCTCTGCATTCAACAATTAGTTCTGGCAGAGCCTGGGGACAAAATGGGATGCTGGGAATTAAACCTGGGTCAGCCACATGCAAGGCAAGTTCAAGAGCCTGTTGGAAGTCTCTTCTTTTTTTTTGTTTTGGGGGAGACACACCTTGTAGTTCTAAGGGCTTACTCCTGGTTCTGCACTCAGGCATCACTCCTAGTGAGGCTGGGGAACCATATATGATGCCAGGTAAGCATCTTACCTGCTGCACTGTGTCTGGGGTCCTAGAAGGTTCTTTTCTTCTTTCTTTTTCTTTTTCTTTTTTTTTTTTTTACCTAAAAGTTTCCTAAAGGCTCAGGCACACTCAGGAATGAGTTTGATTCTCAACTTGGACGTTACATAGTGTGTTGCAGGATGTGATTTGATGGATTATCCTCCCCTTCCGTTAAGCAAGAACCCATCCATTCATGAATTCCCAGATACAAAATCACACAGTAGAGGAATTGAACATACTTAAGAATCATAGAGGTAAGAAACCTGCAGGTTCAGAGGACCAGGTCTCACCTCTCCTCTGACCCCCCTCCTCCTCACCCCACACACTTTATTTAAATCATGTGGTGCTTTGGAAATTTTGAGGAAGGGTTTATGCAGCCCTTGGCTGAGATGCACAGTGCTCTTTGGTGAGTGAATGTGCGTTCCTCTTTAATATTTAATATGCTCACTCTTGAAGGCTGTCATATTTTTCTTTTCTAAGTTTTTGGGTTACATTCAGAGATACTTAAGGGTTACTTCTGTCTAAACACTCAGGAATTTTTCCTGATGGTGCCCGGGGGAGCATATGGGATGCTCAGGATCGACCCCAAGTAGCAAGCATGGTAATGTATCTTCAGCTCCAAGGCTGTCCCTTCCAAGCGGACATGTAATCACGGACATGAGAGTAATCAGGTGGTTCCCAGTCTGTGAGAGAAGATCCCAGATGCATCAGAGAGAACCCACAGAAAATTGAGTTCCTGCATCTACTCAGGAGACGGTGTTCACCTGCATGTGTGAACGAGTGTGCACACACACGCACACACACATACAAACATGCACACACACATGCACACACAGAAGGTTCTCAGAGAGAATGAGAACGTGTTCTCATTCCCTGGGAGTCTCATTCCTATCCCTGATCCTGCCCACACTGGACCTAGCAGTTGTAGTTGGTGACGGTTATTGGGTGTGAAAGCATTGTAGTGAAGGCAGATAAGCACGAAAATGTCCTGGACAGAGCTACTTGAATTGCTCACCAATACACTAAATTGGCTTTAACTTGAAGGTGAGGAGTTCTCTAAACCATCTGCAGGACAGAGCATCCTTTTGCATGAGCGTCCTTGCCCCAATCTTGCTTGTATGGAGTGGGACCTCAGCTATAGACTCAAGGGTGCTGTGAGCCCCCAGCTGTGCCACCAGTGAAATGCATATAGGCAAGAACACTTCGAATCTTCGCAAGGTTTGTGAGCAGTAGGAGTGTGTAATGCTTTCAGCATAGGGCTAACAATGCCGAGTTCAAGGTCAGTAACTCATATAGGTATTGCAGTTATTATTTTTCACAGCAAGTCCCTCAGGCTCCCTCCCCAGCCTCTCTTCCCTCCTCCAAAGACCTTCTCCAACAGGTGAACAACCTGTTTCTTCTTCCTCTCTGCAAACCCCCAAAGCCTTTCTCTTGCCTCCTAAGGCTCCCACTTTCCTCATCCCCCCACAAACAACCTTCAAATAGCCCCGCCCTGTGCCCAGCCCACCCACTAGCACCTCTCCGCCCCCCGCCCACCGCTATCCAATCCCCCTCCTGGCCCAATGGCTGCTCAGCGGGGCTGGAAGCTCATGGTGTAGGTTGGTGGGATGGTGGCGAAGCCCACGTTTTTGGGGGACACATCGATGTCTTGGGGGGCCTGTGGGGACTTGAAGCGGAAGTTCTGCATGATGGTGGTGAGGAAGAGGAAGAGCTCCATCCTAGCCAGGCCTTCTCCGAAACAGTAGCGCTTTCCTAAGGAGGGCAAGCAGGAGGGGTTGGAGACAGGTCCGCATGCCTCCACTGTCCCCAGGGTGCTGGAACGGAATAGCCGGGCCCCGGGGCTTTCAGCGCTTTAGTTCCCTTGAGGCTGAGATGGGCATAGGGCCACAGTAGCAGTGGGGATGTGACAACCACATCCAAATAGGCGGGCTGCACTGCTGCCTTCTTCCTAGGGGTCTGGAGGATTTCAGTGGCCTTGGACAATCTCAGCCTCATCTCCTAAGTGGCACACTCCTCCCTTCCCGTGTCAGGGGGCTAATGAGGGCTGTGGGCTGTGGTCTCCCGGCTGAAGAGAGATTTTAGGCTACACCCTAAGGAGAGGAGTGGGGACCAAGGGAGACCTGTTGGTAGGTGGGAGGTGATCAGAGGCAGACAGGGTTCTCTCACCAAGGGAGAAGGGCACAAAGGCATCGTTCTTCTTAAACTGGCCATTTTCATCCAGGAAGTGCTGGGGATTGAAATCTTGTGGTCTGGCGAAGAACTTGGGGTCCCTCAGCACGGAGCCCAGCATAGGGAAGACTTCGGTACCCTAAAGGGACAGGAAAAGAAGACTTGTTTTAGGTTTGGCCCTGCAGTATCGGGGAGCAAACCATGGTTTGCTACAGGCAAGGCAAGTGCCTTTTTCGTTTGTTTGTTTTCAGATCACAGTTCGTGATGCTCAGGAGTTACTTCTTGAGGTGCTTGAAGGGCCATACGGGATGTCAGGGATCAAACTTGGGTTGCTCATCTGCAAGGCAAATGCCCTTTTGCTGTACTACTTCTTTGGTCTTACTAACTTCTGTGCTCCCTCTCTCCTGCCCCTGAGGAGGGGCCTAGATAAAGCTTCAGAGTAGGGGTTTGTTGTGCTGAAAGCACCTGGAGTTGGGGGTTCTTTGAGGGAGGCTCTTTAGTGGGCACTTGAGCAGTATCCCCGAGACAGGAATTTTGGGTCCATGGGGGTCTCTCTTTGGAGACAGAGGGCTCAGGGAACTTGGTGGTTCCTGTTTCCTGAGGCCACGGGTCTGGGGGAGATACAGGGTTTGGGTATCCCTAGTGGGAGGGCTGGAGGGAAGGGCAGGGGGCATCTCTGATTATGAGACAAAGGCTGGAGAATGCCTTTGCCTGAGGGAGGGGCAGCTCTAGGGGCACAGCGAGCAGGTGTGGAGGTCCCACAGGTTGGGGTTGGGCAGCACCTTGGGGAGGAAGAAGCCACGGAACTTGGTGTCCTTGGTGACTCGGTGGGCCAGGCCCATGGGGAGCATGTCTCCGTATCTCTGGATCTCGTGGATCACAGCTTCCACATAGGGCATTTTGGCCCGATCCTCAAACTTGGGCTGGCGGTTCTTGCCAATCACCCGGTCGATCTCCTCATGGACCTTGGCTGGGGAGAGGGGACAAAGTCTCTGGTTATTGGTAGTTAGAGCTGTAGGTTAAATGCATAATAGCCGTTGTGTGATGGGACCAGCGACCATGTCCAAGGCCAGATGTGGCCACACATAAGGTTGGCTCAGGGCCCTGGTTTACCAGGTGACACCAGAATCAGAGGCTGCAAGGAGGCAGGTTGTGGGGAAGGGTAGGTGGGGGACCCTGGGTAGGCTCAGCACAGGAGCTATTTATCAATCAGTTTGGACACAGCCTCTTTGAACAGTGTCTGTAACTCGGCTGGTGTCTCTGCTGGTTATCTGCAGAGCCTCTGAGGTCCTTGGGGCCAGGTGGTTTTTGAGGGTCTGGTGGCCCCTTTCCTGGCCTCCTCCTGCCTTACCCGCCACATCGGGGTGCTTCATGAGCAGCAGGAAGCCATAGCGCATGGTGGTGCTGACCGTCTCAGTGCCCGCGAAGAAGAGGTTCAGGGTGGTCAGCACCAAGTTCTTCATGTAGAACTCGGTGTTGGGGTTCTTTTGCTCCTGTAAGGAGAGGGGAATCTTCAGGCTGGGCCCACAGTCCCTTTGGGCTTTGCCCTAGCATCCACAAGTCTCAGATACAGAGTAGGAAGGGTCCCCTCTCTGCTATGCTCCCTCTGCACTCCAGAGCCTGTTTGACCCCAAATGCTTTTCCTTTTTCTTTTGCTCATCCTGTGTGAAATTATCAGCTTAATCATCCTTGTGGTAGGAATATATAGAAAGACAGGTTAGGTCGAAGGTTGGAAGATTGCCAAGTGTATGTGGAGCAAGGGGCAGTTAGGATAGAGAAGGGATCAGTATGACAATAATAGTTGGAAATGATCACTCTGGACAAGAACTGAGTGTTGAAAGTAGCAAAGGGATATGCATGATAACCTTTTAGTATCTGTATTACAAACCATCATGCCAAAGTGAGGTGCGGGGGAAGGGGTGCTCCTGGGACATTATATTACTGAAACCCAATCACAAACAACTTGTAACTGTGTGAACTGTATCTCATGGTGATTCAATTAAAAACAAAATGAAAGAGAGGGCAGGAGAGAATGACAAAGAAGGACCAAGCTAGATGATGGACCCAGATGGCATGAGCGGACTCAGAGAGGACTAGATGGATCTTCCTAGACACAATTTTGTTTTGTTTTCTTGGTTTTGGGCCATTGGCAGTGGTCAGGGCTGACTCCTAGCTGTGTGCTCAGGGATAACTCTGGCCAGGTCTCAGGAGACTATAAGAAGAGCTGGGGATTGAACTAAGGTGGGCTGCGTGCCAGGCAAGTGCTCTGCAGGTAACACTATTGCTCCAATATCTTGTCCTCATGGGTGGCATCATTCCCTGATCTCTCCTCTGAACCTTTCAGTTCTATCCAGTCTCCTTTCCTGTCCTCACTATGATAACTGACCCTCCGGGGCCATGGAGAACAGCTGTCATTTTTGCACAGAGACACCCGGAGGCAGGAACAAAGCACACTGGAGTCAGAGACCAGGATGTGAGCCGGGCACCCCAATCCGGGCCTCATTTCTCCAGCAGTGACCTCTCTCTCCCTCCTTTTCCTGTTTTGTAAAAATGGGAGCCTGGGGACACAGTAATAGTACAGTGGGGGGTTCGATTCTGGGCACCCTGAGAACACCAGGACTGACTGCTGAGCACAGAGCTGGAAGTGAGCCCTGAGTGCTGCCAAGTTTAGCCCTCAAACAAACAGATCTCTCTCACACACAAAACCAGGGGTGGTTGTGCGTGCTGACGGGGTGAAGACTAGTGGGTGCTGCCATGGGGCAAAAACATGGGTGCAGGGGGTGCTTGCTCTGAGGTTTCTTGCCCTGGAACTGATTTAGGAGCATGGTGATAAGGCGAGGTTGGAGGACGGAGATGGGAGTAGGTGACATTGGGGAGGTTCCCCCCACCCGCATCTCCCTACAGTTCAGGTTTGGCCATACCTCCCGCATGCGGATGAGGAAGGAGTCGATAAAGTCCCGTGGGGAGTTGGGGTCCAGGGTGCGCTGGTTCTGTTCCACCTTCTTGGTGATGAAATCCTCCAGCCCCTGCAGTTCCTTAAAGGCTTGTTGCTGGGGCCCAGGCAGGTGCTTCATGACTGGGTAGAACATCTCATAGAGCTGCATGGAGGGAAGGAGGGAAGGCAGGCTGAGGGGGCTGTGCTGTCGGCACCAGGCAGACCCCCAGAAAGGAGTTGAAAGTCATTGATCCATCCATCCATCCAAGGGGTTTGGTGCTTTACTGATGGATTAATTTGAGGGGGGCTGGAGCAATAGCACAGTGGGTAGGGCATTTGCCTTGCACGCAGCCAACTCGGATTTGATTTCTCCACCCCTCTCGGAGTGGAGAGCCCAGCAAGCTACCGAGACTATCCCACCCGCACTGCAAAGCCTGGCAAGCTCCCTGTGACGTATTCAATATGCCCATAACAGTAACAAATCTCACAATGGAGATGTTACTGTTGCCTGCTCGAGCAAATTGATGAACAACGGGTGCTACAGTGGTAATTTTGGGGCCAGAAAAAGATCCATCATTGATTGATTTGATTTGTGGGCTGATGTACAAGGCAAGCACTTTACTCCCTTTACTATTTCTCTTGTCCCTCAAATTGATTATGTATACATATAATTTTTTTCCTTTTGTCTTTGGTCCATATCTGACTGTGCTCAGGTCTCACTCCTGGGTCTGTTCTCAACCCCTAGCAGGGTTCCGGGGACCAGTTGGATTTCTGGAAATTGAACCTGGGTCCTCTGTGTGCAAGACCAGCCCTCTCTGCAGTACGAGATCTACAGCCCCTAGTGTTAAACATTAAGGTGGGAAGGGAAGGAAAGACCCCATATTTTCACCTGAATGAAGGCCCAGTCCAGGAATTTTAGTGAGAAGGTTTGGGATACATATTTAGGTGTTGGATCTTAGTGTTTCAGCGATGCACAGTGGAAGTGCCCAGATTTTCAGTGAGGTTGGGTTGAAAGACACCTGTTCAGATGGGTTCAGGTGGAGACAACTGCCTATTTATTTTAAGGATCAAGGGCACAGTCATTAAAGTGGGGCTTGTGTCAGGGGCTATAATGGGGAACGTGCCTATTCAGATGTCCAGTTATTCACTTGGGCACATAGAGGGCATAGGACAGGTATTGAAGGGCCGGACTGGGTGAGACTGGTTTAGGTGTTCGGTGAACCATGCTTAGGGGTGATTCCATGCTTAGGGGTCTTGGTATCCACCCATATAGATTCTCAGACATTTAAGTCTGCTATGTAGGAAAGCCGCTATCTAGAGAGTTTGACTGTATAGATGACAGATAATTTGGGTGGGCAGGACATTGTGGGACCATGTGTTCAGGTTCCCAGGAGGTGGGCTAAGGGGGGGTCACTTGTCATGATTAAGAAATTCAGGTGGAGGGCCGGAGCGATAGCACAGTAGGTAGGGCATTTGCCTTGCACGCAGCCGACCCGGGTTTGATCCCCGGCATCCCATATGGTCCCCCAAGCACTGCCAGGAGCAATTCCTGAGTGCAAAGCCAAGAGTAACCCCTGAGCATTGCTGGGTGTGACCCAAAAAGCAAAAAAAAAAAAAGAAATTCAGGTGGAGGGGCTGGAGTGATAGTCCAACTGGGAGGGCATTTCCCTTGCACTCACCTGACCTGGGTTTGATTCCTGGCATCCCATATGGCCCCTCAATCACTGCCAGGAGAAATTCCTGAGTGCAGAGCCAGGAGAAACCCCTGAGCATAACCGGGTATGACCAAAAACAAAAAAAGTTCAAATGAAGGGGCCGGAGGGATAGTAAGTTCAGTGGGCTGGGCATTTGCCTTGCAAGAAGCTGACTGGGTTAGGATTTCTGGCACCCCAATAGTCCCCTGGCACTGTTCCCCCTCCCCAAAGAAGTTATCCCTGTTATAGAGCCTGGAGCAAACTCCTACAACAGTCTGTGTCTCCTGATCAAAATAAAACAAAACAAAGTTCATTTGGAAAGACGGGAAGTTGGCCTGGAGCACCTGCCCAGATGATGCTTGAGTTGTTGCTGGAGTGTCCCCCCTGCTCTGGCATCTGGGGGAAGGAGCTGGGCATCTACATGTCCCTGGAGACCGGTGTCCAGTGTCCAGACCCTATGTGGGCTGGTTTTGTGGGGACCCCGGGCTACCTGGCCCATGGATGTGGCTGTGAACTGGAAGCTGCCCAGCATCATCCGCAGGAGTGACAGAAACTCTTTGTCCTCATAGTCAAATCGGTCCCCGAAGACAATGGAGCTGATGACATTGGAGACAGTGCGGCTCAGGTAGAAGGTGGGATCAATGAAGGCACCTGCGCATGGATAAGGAAAGGGGGCATGGGGAGAGTCACCTGGGTGATGGGAGGCTGCTCAGAGGACCCATAGGGGGCACTAGGGGGGTGGGAGCAGAGACCCAGGGCTGGAAGCCCCTAGGGCTACCCCACCTAGACCCCTTCTAATGTCAGCCCTCCCCAACACTCCCCGCCTCCCCTCCTCCCCTTTCTCTTCCTCTCTGCCTACCTTCCCTCCCCCACCCCTCCTCTCTCACCTTCTTCCCCTCCTTGCCCTCCCTCCCATTCCCCCCATCTCCTCTTCCTTAGAGTCCCTGCTTCTCCCTCTCCCCTCCTCCCTTTAACTCCCTCCTCTCTCCTCTCCCTTCCTCCCTTTAACTCCCTCCTCTCTCCTCCCCTTCCCCTCTACTTCTTTTTCTCTCTCCTTCTCCCCCTCCTTGGCTTCCCTCCCTCTCCTCCTCCACCTCTCCTTCCTCCTCCTCCCCTTTCCTCTACTTCTCTGTCCCCTGTCCCTTCCCCTCCTCCCTCCCTCTATTCTCCTTGTTTCCCCTCTTCCTGGCCCTCCCCTCTATCTCCCTCCTCCCTCTCTTTTCCTCTCCCTACCATCCTCCCTTTCTCCTCCTGCCCTTTTACCTCTCCTTCTCTCTCTACTCCTCTCCCTGCTCTCTCTTGCCTCCATTTCCTCCAGCTTCACCTCCCCCCTGCTCTTCTCCCCTCTTTGTCCTCTTCCTTCTCCATCTTCCTCCGTTCTCCTCTGCCTCCCTTCGCCTCCCCCTCCTTTCCCTCTCTCCCCTTATTCTTTCCTCCCTCCTCTCCCCAGCACTGCCCTCTCCCCGCAGCTCACCTTTTGTGCCACGGAAGGCTTCGATGAGAAAGCCCGCCTCCTCCTGGATGCGCTCCTCGATGCCGCGCTTGCCAAAGCCAAAGTCCCGCAGCGTGGTGATGGAGAAGCGCCGCAGCTGCTTAGCGCGCTCGCCACTGCTGAAGACCACGCCTGCGGGGAGGCGCGAGCGTAGGGGTGGGGTTGCGGGAGGCGCCAGAGGCGCGGGGAGGCGCGGGGTGGTCGTGCCGGGAAGGTGGGTCTGGGTTGGAGCCGGCCCAGGAGCGGGGCAGGCTCACAGAGGCGCACAGGGCACAGGGCAAGCACAGGAGCGAGAGAAATGCTGGGGTGGGCAGGGGCCAGCAGGGGCGGGCAGCAGAGACTCAGCTGGGCGAGTTCTAACACAGTGGGGGCCAAACACAGACGCAGAGAAGCTGGGAAAGAGGAAAAAGACAGAAAGAGTCAGGCAGCTGGGGGATCCGGGTTCCAAAGCAGAAACTCCAGAGAGAAAGACAGACATAAGATCAGCGGATATGAGCGAGACCACTAGAAATAGAGGGTTATCCTGGGGAAACTGAGGCTCAGGGGTCTTCATGGCTGCTGCCCCTTACCGTAGCCTTTGAAGAGCCAGTCGAAGGTGGCCTGCTCTCCTCGGCCACTGAACTCCTCCGCCTGGTCCACCAGCGCCTCCTTCACCGCGTCGTGGCCACACAACACCACCACGCGCCGGGCGCCCAGGTACACGGTGAACACGGGCCCATAGCGGTCCCTGAGCTGGTGGACGGGAGCGTGGGGAGAGGGGTCTCAGAGGGAGCAGTGCCCACTGAGCACAGAGCTGACCTATCCTGAGCCGCCTTGTCCCAGCAGGCCTGCCCTCCCCAGCCCCCATTCCCCTGTGGTCTGCACCTTCATGAGAGAATTGTACATCTGCTCCGTGTTCAGCTGTAGGTAGTTCCCGATGAAGGGTAAGGGGGTCGGCCCAGGGGGCAGCTTGCCGGCCAGCTTCCTCTGTTGCCACACTGACATCAGCACCATGACGGTCAGGCAGGCCAGCAGGGCCACCAGGAGCAGCCCGGAAACCAGCATGGTGGCGCTGAGAGTAACGGTCAGCGGGGGCTGGTGGATGCTGGGACCAATGCCTTTATACTACTTGGGCGTGCAGAGTGGATGCCTGTCCTGGTTATGTAACTTTGTTCCAACTCCCAGCGCTATCCCTCACCAGCCTCCCCACCTCCCTTGGCTCCCAGCCCAAAGGGGTGGAGGAGGGAGCCAGGGCCAGTTTGCAGGGTGTGACCTGCAGGATTCAGGGGCCACTTCACAGCAGTGGACTTGTGGGGATGTGGGCGACCCAGGCTGTACAGAAATCCCAGAACTGAAGGTCTTGGAATGTTGCAGGAGGTGCCACCACCTTTCTCCCCGTTGGGAGTTTGAATGTTGTGGGGTATGTCAGTATGAGAGGGGACTCCAGAGTGGAGTCTCAGGAGAGAAGAACCCAAAGATCTAGATTTGAGGGTGTTGGAACGAGACAGGTTGTGTTGGGTGAGTGTGGGGTATTTTGTGGGGATGAGAAGTGATGTGGATTTGAAGGTCACCAGAGCCAGAGTGAACTGAGTGCATGCCAGGCTTACTCATTTGTGGGGCTGGGGTGTCAGGGTTCCACCCTTAGGACCGCCTCCAACTTCCAACTTCCCCAAAACTTGATTCTCAAGAGGGGATATTCTAGGGAATGGGGGTTTTGAGGTGCCAGACGTTCTCAGGTGGGTAGATGTGGGACTCTCAGAAGTGGTATATATGGGGAGTCTAGCTGGATCAACCTCTGACCCCTTACCCTTGATGTCCTTTTGATTTGGACACAGGTCCAGAATCTTCATCATATCCTCAACGTGAGCCGGTCCTATAGAAATGCTCATCTAGGATTGGGAAAGGGCTAAAGTCCAGGACCAGAATTGGCTGGAGTTTTCCATTCCTTTCCCTGACAGGAGAAGACTCACAGATGGTGTCGGTTAGTCTAGTCAGGCTGATCAGGCCTTGGGAAATGAGAAGCCCCCACCCCTACTCCCCTTACCCCCAAAACATTTCTGAATGGTGCCAGCATCTCTACTGGAGAGGTTCTGCTTCTCACGGCCATTGTCTGGAAAACACCTGGATGGACTCTTGTGGAGCTGTGTTACTCTCACATTCTCTGCTTTATCCCAGGTTTACTAAGAACAGAGGGCAGCGTGTGGGTGCATCTCTTCTCTGGACTTGGATTTCTCGATGGTGGGCAGGGAATTTTCTGGGGGAGAGAAGTTCCTGCTTGAACGTGAAGGCTGTTTTGGGGTGCTCTTAGCAGGGGGAGAAGGGACAATGGCAGGAGAGCTCTGGGTAAATGTCAAAGTTTGGGAGAGATGGTGCAAAGGGTGGGGGACTGACGGGGTGCCGGGGTGGGGGTTGGTCTAGTTATCCCTTAATAATTGTGTGATGGGCCCCTTAACTACCTCTGCCTGTCTTCCTCACCCGAAGCCTAGACCCTTAGAATATCCCCTTAGGATATTTCAAGGGGACCACAGGTGAAGAAATAAGTCCACAGCATGAGACTAGTAGGCTAACTGGCAGCACAGGGAACCCCAGGAAAGAATCGAGGTCAGAGGAACCCTGTCAGAAATAGGTGGAGGGGCCGGAGTGATAGAATAGCGAGCGGGTTGGGCACTTGCCTCACATAATGCCGACTGGCTTAGGTCTCCAACAGCCCATAGGGTCCCCTGCGCCCACTAGGAGTGATCCCTGAGCACTGCTGGGTGTGTCCCCCCTCCCCCCAAAAAAAGAACATAAGAAAGCATCAAGCAAATTAAGGTCTGGATTTCCAAAACAACTATTTACTGCAATATAAAACATAAAATTCCAAAATGTAAAGGTCAAAGAATATAAAAGCTGAGAATCTAATCCAGATCAAAGACAATTGAGGGCACATATCTAAATTTTTATCTAATACGCTCAATGATTTTTTTATATTGCATTCAGTTTTGTTTTATACCTGGATCTCATTATGGTAATAATCATACCCTACCTGTTATTTATAATTTTTTTTAAGAAAGCTTCTTATTCCCCCATTTAATTCTTAATCTTTGTTTTTGGCTTTTGGGTCACACACAGTGAGGCTTGGGGTTGCTCCTGGCTCTGCACTCAGAAATTGGTCCTGGCGGTGCTCAAAGAACCATATGGGATGCCAGGGATTGAACCCAGTTGGCTGTGTATAAGGTAAATCCCCTCCCTGCTGTACTATTGCTCTGGCCCCGCCCCATTGAATTCTGATCATAAATGGATGTGGAATAGTTTCAAATGCTTTCTTAGCATCTACTGATATCATAGTGATTTGTCTTTTTATTGTTATAGTATATTATATTGTGTCCCTGAAATAAACTCCACTTGGGGATGAAAAATAAAACACACCAAACTTTCAAATGGACTGTCATCCCGTTACTCATTGATTTGTTCAAGCGGGCACCAGTAACGTCTCTCATTGAGAGACTTATTGTTACTGTTTTTGACATATCCAATACACACGGATAGCTTGCCAGGCTCTGCTGTGTGGGCTCCATACTCTTGGTAGATTGCCAGGCTCGCTGAGAGGGGTGGAGGAATCGAACACGGGTCGGCGGCATGAAAGGCAAAAGCCCAACCGCTGAGCTATCGCTCCAGCCTTCAAATGGACTAAACAACTAAATTTAAGACACAAAATCATATAACACAAAGAATACAGCCTAGATGAAACATTCTGTATATTAGCATAAAAGATACTTGGAAGACTCAAACCCAATAACAAGGAAACCTAAAGAGGATTAGACTTATATTAAACTAAAAAAAAAGACAATTGATCTTACTTCCATTAAATATAAGGCAGTATTATAGGGTTTTGAGTTCAGAAATGAAGGAAAATGAGCAATTACTAAAAGAAAAGATATATTTCTTTAATTTTTTATTAGAGAATCACTGTCATGTACAGTTACAAATTTATGAGCTTTTGTGTTTGCATTTCACTCATACAGTGATCGTTTACCCATCCTTCCACCAGTGCCCATTCACCTCCACCAATGATCACTACCCCCACCCCATCCCCCATCCCCCCACCCTGCCTCTGCAGCAGGGCATTCCCTTTTGTTCTCTCTCCTTTTGGGTGTTGTAGTTTGCAGTAGAGGTGTTGAGTGGCCTGCATGTTCTGTCTATAGTCTACTTTCAGTTTGCATCTTCCAACCTGAATGGGTCCTCCCAACATCCTCTACTTGGTGTTCCCTTCTCTATCTCAGCTGCCTTTCCTCCCAGCATATGAGGCCAGTTTCCAAGCTGTGGGGCAGATCTCGTGGTCCTTATCTCTACTACTCTTGGGTATTAGTCTCCCACTCTGTTATTTTATATTCCACAGATGACTGCGATCTTTCTATGTCTGTCTCTCTCTTTCTGACTCACTTCACTTAACATGATACTTTCCATGTTGATCCACTTATATGCAAATTTCATGACTTCATCTTAAGAAAAGATATTTTTGGGACGGTTGGTGGACATCTTTTTTAGGTGCTTTCTATGTAATTTTGACCCATTTAAATAAGGAAAATAAAACCCTTTAATACAATATAATAAAATGCTTATTCTCATTCACACACCATAAGTTTTCAACTCTGGAATCTAATGTATGTTGCATTCAATTCTATTTTATATTTGGATCTCTTTATGGCAATAATCATGCCTTACTTGTCATTAATAAAACTTTTAAAGAAATTCTGTGCTAATATATTTTGGAGTTTACATGAAATAGGTAAGGCTTATTTATGTAAATATTCCCCCCTATACTTCATGTAAACTGTAAATGTTGTGGTTTCTCTAGCAATAATTGTTGGAAATGGACAAGAACTGAGTGCTCAAAGGAGATAAAGGGATATATATGCATGATAACCTTTCAGTACCCGTGATAACCTTGCAAACCATAGTGCTCAACGGGGAGGGAGGAAGTGGGAGCGAGAGAAAGGGAGAGAGAGAGAGAGAGAGAGAGAGAGAGAGAGAGAGAGAGAGAGAGAGAGAGAGAGAGAGAGAGAGAGAGAGAGAGAGAAAGGCAGAGACAGGGACAGACAGAGACAAACACAACAGAGAGACACACAGAGAAAGACAGACAGAGAAAGAGACAGAAACAGAGAAGTGACTGCCAAGAGGCAGGCTAAGGGGCCTGGGCAAGGGAAACTGGGGACATTGGTAGTGGGAAATGTACACAGGTGAAGGGAATGGTGTTGGAACACTGTATGACTGAAATCCAATCATGAACAACTTTGTAACTGTGTATCTCAGTGATTCAATTATTAAAAAATAAGATATTAAAATATTAAAATAAACAACAAAATAAAACACTATGGTTTGCAAACTTGTTCATGAGAATTTGTTGTAGGTGTTTAATATTCCAATTGGTGGACATCTTAATCCAGGCTATAGCAAAATATGAAAAGGGTATAGGGGGAATAGAAAAGCAAGTAATGCACTACAAATACGTTGTTCAGAATTACCAGAAAGTTTTGGCTTATAAGTAACCAAGATTCACTTGGAGAGCTGTGACAATGAGGTGTAAAACACGAAGAAAGGTCAAAGATAAACTCAGGGGATCAGGGATGCTCACAAGAGCACTGTAAGCCTTGCTGGGAGAAGGAAAAGGGGCAGTTCACTTATGAAGCCTAAAACACTTAGGGTTAATGTTCAGCAACTGAGAGTTGACATTTGTTTATTTAGTTGTTCCAGGAACACTGGCTGAAAAGACCAATGAGCCTTTGCCCACCGAACTTCATTTGTTCTTTGGCAACACGGATTTATTTTGATGTGTCCAGCCGGGCTTCTATTCTAAACCTTAACCTCACTCTTTCCACACTTCTGCTCATCAGTGTCTGGATTTACTGATACTTCACTTCATGTTGGTATTTAGAGTCCCGAGGGATGTAGCAGGCGTTATCTTTTGTAGGAGCCTGGTTTATTTTGAGAATTATTTGACCCTTCTTTATTTTTTTCTAGAGGAGATTCTATACCAGAAAATTGAGTAGCCAGCATGTCCCGCTTGGATATTACATTTCCCAGTCACATTTCTGTTCTTGGTTTTGGAGAACCCTCCAAACCAGGTTTTTGGTTTCTTTACCCCCCATTTCTTGCTGGATCCTTCGGGATTCTAACAGGGAAAATGGGATCCTGCTAGAAAGACAAAAGAGACAAGAAAATGGGATCCTGCTGGAAAGACAACACCTGTTTTGCTTGATGCACATTTGTTTCTTTGGGGTGGTCAGGGCTGGTGGTGGTCAGGGCTGGCGGTGGTCAGGGCTGGCGGTGGTCAGGGCTGTGCGACCAGGGACAACAGCTGGTGGTGCTCGGGGGATGATTTGGGATGCCGGGGTCAGAGCCGGGCCAGCAAATTGCAAAGCAGATGCCTTCTGTACCATTCTGTTGCTCCAGCCCCATTGTATTGTTCATTTGTGCAGAACTTAATCCCTGTTAATATTACCTGAGCAATTACAGGGAAAGAATCCCAGGCAGAGGAAAGGCATGGTGAGAAGGCGTGGCAGCAGATGCAGAGTCCGTGAAGTGGTGGAAGCTCAGTGAGCTTGGGAAAGAGATATCTCTGGCGTCGGGTGGGGAGAAACCATGCCAGGAGACAAGGGCAGTGTCCAGGCCAGAAAAGGATTTGGGTGCTAGTACAGTGGGTTGGGTGTCTGCCTTGCACATGGCTGACTTGGATTTGATCCTCAGGACTCCATATGGTCCCTGGAGTCCCTCCAGGAGTGTTCCCTGAGCACAAAGAAGTGTTCCCTGAGCAACCCCTAGTGTGGCACCCCACCTCACGCAAACAAACAGACAAAAATGTGGAGTCGAGTAGGGGAATCTGGAATTCATCCCTTAGGCACTGTGCTCTTCAAACTGCGAGCAATAGGGGCTGGGGTGATGGCACAGAGGGTAGGGCACTTGCCTTTCATGTGGCTGACCTGGGTTCAGTCTTTGACATGACAGTCCCTGAACCCATCAAGGAGTGAACCATGAGTGCAGAACCAGGGGTTAGCTCTTTCACCACTGGGCCCCAAACAACGCAAACACCTCTCCCACTTTTGCCAACCTACCCGCTTGCATAACCTTCTAGTGAATCATTAAATCAACTCTAGGTGTTGATTTTATAATCATCATCATCATCAAAAAAAAGAAATGGAAAAAGCAAAATAGGATAAAATGACCGAAGTGTCTGTGCAGGTGTGCCATGTTGTTGTGGGCTGGGGTAGCCACACCTGGATCACGGTGGGCTGGACTCAGGGGAAAGGTGACTTCTGAACTCTCATCCTTCTATTTCCTTCTGCCAAACAACTCCTGTAAGTCACCTGTCCTCCATGCTCCCGAGTGCCCCTGGGGACAGGAGCTCGGTCTGGGTCCTGTATAAGCCACTGAGAGAGGCACCATGGTTCTTCCCCCACAGGCTGCCTTTGCAGACCCTTGCTTTGGCCTGATACTTGGAGGGTTCCTTCTCCTCACTCTCATATGAGACATAGGCTCATCAAGGGTGCCCCTCAGACCGTGCATTATGGGGTCTACCCATCAAAGTCTTGCTCTGTGTGTGTGTATATGTGTGTGTGCGTGCGCGCTGAATTGTGTTTCTCCTTTGCAAAATGTTACATTGACGTCTTAACCCATAAGAGTCACTTACGCTCTATGACAACTGTTATCTTTGTTTTGGGGCCACACCCAGCAGTGCTCAGGGATAACTCATAACTCTGTGGTCACTCCTGTGAACCTGGATCTCCTACATTCCAGTACAAGCACCACTGGCCTTTTAAGAAGATAGTCATGTGAGAACAGACACACAGGGAGAGGTGATGACCAAGGCAGCATCATAGGGCCACCTGCCAAGGAACCCCTAAGAGGACCAGCAAACCAAGAGCTCTGAGGACGGTGGGGGAAGATTTCCCTACAGCTTTCAGAGGGAGCAAAATCCTGCTGATGTCTATTTTATTTTTTGTTTGTGTGGATGGGCTGGGTTTGGGGGTTACATCTGGGCTGCTTGTGTTGCTCCTGGCAGTTTTTAAGAACCGGGGGAGTTGGCCACAGTCAAAAGAAGCATCTTAACTCCTGGAGTTTTTATCAGTCCTGCTGCCAACCTCTTGACTTGTGTACTTGCAGCCTTCATAACTGTGGAACAATGTTTTTCTTTTCTTTCTTTTTTTTAGCTTTTTTTTTATCTTTTTTTTTTTGGGGGGGGTGCATACTTGGTCATGGTCAGGAGTTACTCTTGGTCTGCACTCAGTAATTAATCCTGATGGCACTCGGGGACATCATGGGATGCTGAGTTTGAGCCTTGGTTCGTTGAAACACCCTACCCACTGTACATCATTCTGGACCCTGTACATAATTCTGGCTCCTTTTCTGACTTTTTGGGCCACACTTGGCAAATCAGGATTTACTCCCAGCTCTGCACTTAGGAATGGTGGTGCTATGGTGGTGGCCAGGGAACCACATGGAATACTGGGGATTAAATCTGGTTGATTACATGCAAGGCAAATGCCCTACCCACTGTGCTATCACTCCGGCCCCCCATCAAATGCTTTTCTATCATTTTATGGTGCCTGGCTGATGGCACAGGGTTGGTGCGCCACAGTAGCAAATGAATGCAAAGGGCTCAGCACAGAGCCTGGTACATGTTGTGAGCCACCTGCAGTTGTTGGGGCCAAGGCAGGTGTGTGTTCATGTACATGTGTGCACAAGCATGTCTATGTGTACATGTGTGTTTGACATGCTCTAGAATCTCTTGGTTTAGCTTTGGAAATAAGTGAGACAGAGACAGTACTTCGCTGTACCTCCCATACCTGTCATCACTGAGGATATTTTTTTGGGGGGGTGGTGTGGGGGAGGTATATGGTGGAGGAGAAGAGGTTGGTCCATTCCTGAAGGTGCTCCAGGCATACTCCTGCCTCTGTGCTCTCCCCTGTTGAGCCACCCTGTTAGTGTTTAGGAAACCACACATGGCCCTGGGGATCTGAACCAGGGTAGCAGCAGCAACAGTTGCATTCAAGGCAAGTGCCTTCCCTCCTGTCCTATTTTTTCTGGCCCAGTTATTTAGATTTTAAAGGTTTTTCAGCTCTGGGGAGGCTCACAAAGGCCCAAGGGGTCCACAGCAGAGCCAGGACGGGAATCCAGGCTTGATGTTGTACCCAGAGCTGTCTCCTTGCAGCTTTGGTCATTGGCTTTCCCAAACTCCAAGGCTGAGAGCAGCCTGTCTGGACATGAATCCAGCTTTTGGTGGCTAGAACTTGCCCTTTCTCTGCACCTTCAAAATGCCTTGCTGGAGCTCTGCCGCTTCGTCCTTTCCAAGCATAAGTATGAGAGTTACCGAGATTAATATTTGCCTCCTCCTCTGTGTGGGTCAAACACCAGTAAGTTAACTATGTTCATGGGCCCCGAGAGGTGACCCCCACCCCACTAGCTCAAGCCCTCTTTCTGCTCTTACCCTCGACTCCTTCTCAGAAATGTTTAGCTTCTGAGAGAAGCTAAATGGGAGAACTCACATTTGCCCTGACAGGGAGCAGGAGAACCCTTCACGCTCAAATTCTGAGAAAGATTCTGGCACTGGTGTTTCCAAAACTTTTTTTTGGGGAATAGGGTGGTCATGGTTGGCTGTGCTCAGGGCTTATTTCTGGCTCTGTGCTCAGGGATCACTCCTGGTGAGGTTGGGGAACCATATATGGTGCCAGGGATCCAATCTGGGAGGGCGCCCGAGGTCAGCATCTTACCTGCTGCACTGTCTCTGGGGTCCTAGAATGCTCTTAAAGGCACATGCACACAGAGGAATAAGTTTGACTCTCCACTTGGGTGTTAAATTGTGTGCTACAGGATGTGATCTGATAGATTATCCTTTTCCCCCTTCATTAAGCAAGAACTCATCCATTCATGAACTCCCAGATACAAAAACACAAAGTAGAGGAAATGAAGATACTTATGAATCATGGAGGTAAGAAACTTGCAAGGTCTGGAGGACCATGTCTCACCCCCTTTACCCCCCCCCCCCTTTATTTAAATCTTGTGGCACTTTGGAAAATTTGGGACAGGGTTTATACAGCACTTGGCCGAGAAGCACAGTGCTCTATGGAGAATGGGTGTGTTTGCCTGTTTAGAATGCACACTCTTGAAGGCTGTCATTTTTTCCTTTTTGAAATTTTTGGGTCACACCCACAGATGCTCAGGGGTTACTCCTGACTCTACAGTCAGGAATTGATCCTGGTTGAACTCGGGGGAACACTGGGATGCCTGGGATCAGCCCTGGGTGTTAAGCAAGCACACTACCTGCTTTTCTGTATCTCCAGCCTCAAGGCTGTCACTTCTGAGTGAACATGTAATCATTGATTTTCAAGAAAGCAGGTGGTTTCCAGTCTGATCCCAGATGCATCAGAGAGAGCCCACCCTGCAGAAACCCTCAGCAAAATGAGTCCATGCATCTACTCAGGAGAAAGTTGTAGTTACCCACCTGTGTGTATGTGTGTGCACATGCAAACACAACAAACACACACACGCAAACATGCATATGCACACACAGAAGGTCGCAGCTGCGCTGGAAGCCAGAAACTGTTTTTCCGTCCCTCACTGACAGTTTGATTCCCATCCCTGATCCTGCCCAGGTTGGATCCAGTAGCTGTACTTGGGTGAAGGTGGTGGGGAGTGAAAGCATTATAGTGAAGGCAGGTAAGCACGAAAATGCTCTGGACAGAACTACTTGCATCGCTAAACAATACACTCGATTGGTTTTCACTTGAGAGAGAGGAGTTTTATAAACCATCTGCAGGACAGGGCTTCAGTTTGCATGCGCATGCTTACCCAGTCTTGCTTGTAAGGCCTGGAACCTCAACTATAGACTCAGGGTGTCCTGAGCCCCAGCGGTGAAATGCACATGCGCATGAATACTTCGCATCTTCAAGGTTTGTGAGCAGTAAGAGTGTGTAATGCTTTCAGCATGGGGCTAACAACACCGAGTTCCGGGCCGCAAAGCCTCATTTCTGGTATTGCAGTTTCTTTTCACAGCAGCCCCTAAGGCTCCCGCCCCTGCCTCTCGTCCCAGCTCCCAAGACTCTCTCTAAAAAGTTGAACAGTCTGTTTTGCTCTCTGCAAGCCCCCAACGCTTTCTCTTCCTCCCAACTCTCCCACTTTCCTCATCCCACACACAACCTTCAAATAGTCCTGCTCTTTGCCACGCCCACCCGCTAGCTCCTCCCCCCACCGCACACCCGCTAGCCCCTCCCCTCCCCGCTGACCCCTGCTCAGCGGGGCTGGAAGCTCATGGTGTAGGTTGGTGGGATGGTGGCGAAACCCACGTGCTTGGGGGACACGTCGATGTCTTGGGGGGCCTGGGGAGACTTGAAGCGGAAGTTCTGCATGATGGTGGTGAGGAAGAGGAAGAGCTCCATCCTAGCCAGGCCTTCTCCGAAACAGTAGCGCTTTCCTAAGGAGGGCAAGCAGGAGGGGTTGGGGACAGGTCTGCAGGCCCCCCACTGTCCCCAGGGTGCTGAAACGGAATAGCCGGGCCCCGGGGCTTTCAGCGCTTTAGTTCATGTTGAGGCTGAGATGGGCATAAGGCCACAGTAGCAGTGGGGATGTCACAACTCCGTCCAAATAGGCGGGCTGCACTGCCACCTTCTTCCTAGGGGTCTGGAGGATTTCAGTGGCCTTGGACAAATCTCAGCCTCATCTCCTAAGTGGCACACTCTTCCCTTCCCGTGTCAGGGGGCTAATGAGGGCTGTGGGCTGTGGTCTCCGGGATGGAGAGAAATTTTAGGCTACACCTGAGTGAGGGGAGTGGGGACCAAGGGGGTCCTGTTGGTAGGTGGGAGGTGACCAGTTGGCAGACAGGGTTCTCTCACCAATGGAGAAGGGCACAAAGGCATCACTCTTCTTAAACTGGCCGTTTTCATCCAGGAAGTGCTGGGGATTGAAATCTCGAGGTCTGGCGAAGAACTTGGGGTCCCTCAGCACGGAGCCCAGCATAGGGAAGACTTCAGTGCCCTGAAGAGACAGGGAAAGAGGACTTGTTTTAGGTTTGGCCCCGCAGTGCTGGGGAGCAAACCATGGTCTGCTACATGCAAGGCAAGTGCCTTTTTTGTTTGTTTTCAGGTCACAGTTTGTGATACTCAGGAGTTACTAGATGAAGTACTTAGGGGACCATATGGGATGCCAGGGATCAAACCTGGGCTGCTCGTGTGCAAGGCAAATGCTCTTATTGCTGTACTACTGCTTTGGTCCTACTAACCTCTGTGCTCCCTTTCTCCTGCCCCTGAGGAGGGGGCTAGATAAAGCTTCAGAGTAGGGGTTTGTTGTGCTTGAAAGCACCTGGAGTTGGGGGTTCTTGAAGGAAGGGTCTTAAGTAGGCATTTGATCAATATCCCTGACACAGGAAGCTTGGGGTACATTGGGGTCTCTCTTTGGAGACAGAGGGCTCAGGTAACTTGGCGGTCCCTGTTTCCTGAGGCCAGGGCCCTGGGGGAGATACAGGGTTTGGGTATCCCTAGTGGGAGGGCTGGAGGGAAGGGCAGGGGGCATCTCTGATTATGAGACAAAGGCTGGAGAATGCCTTTGCCTGAGGGAGGGGCAGCTCCAGGGGCACAGAGAGCAGGTGTGGAGGTCCCACAGGCTGGGGTTGGGCAGCACCTTGGGGAGGAAGAAGCCACGGAACTTGGTGTCCTTGGTGACTCGGCGGGCCAGGCCCATGGGGATCATGTCTCCGAATCTCTGGATCTCGTGGATCACAGCCTCCACATAGGGCATTTTGGCCCGATCCTCAAACTTGGGCTGGCGGTTCTTGCCAATCACCCGGTCGATCTCCTCATGGACCTTGGCTGGGGAGAGGGGACAAAGTTTCCAGTTAGTGGAAGTAGAGCTGGTAGGTTAAATGCATGATAGCCATGTATGATGGGGGCAGCGACCATGTCCAAGGCCAGATGTGGCCACACGCAAGGTTGGCTCAGGGCCCTGGTTTACCAGGTGACACCAGAATCAGAGACTGCAAGGAGGCAGGTTGTGGGGAAGGGCAGGTGGGGGTCCTGGGTGGTCTCAGTACAGGAGCTATTTATCAATCATTTGGACATAGCCTCTTTGAACAGTGGCCTTAACTTGGCTGATGTCTCTGCCGTCTATCTGCAGAGTCTCTGAGGCCCTTGGAGCCAGGTGGGTTTTGAGGGTCTCCATGGCCAATTTCCTGGCCTCCTCCAGCCTTACCCTCCACATCAGGGTGCTTCATGAGCAGCAGGAAGCCATAGCGCATGGTGGTGCTGACCGTTTCGGTGCCCGCGAAGAAGAGGTTCAGGGTGGTCAGCACTAAGTTCTTCATGTAGAACTCAGTGTTGGGGTTCTTTTGCTCCTGCAGGGAGAGGGGAGCTTCAGGCTGGGCCCACAGTCCCTTTGGGATTTGCTCTAGCATCCACCTGTCTCCGATACAGACTTGGAGACGGTCCCCTCTCTGTTATGCTCCCTCTCTGGGATCCAGGAAATCTATCAGGTTAGGGGTTAAAATGATCAGCTTAGTTGATCAGTTAGTTGTCCTTGTGGTAGGAATGTTTAGAAAGAGAGGGCAGGAGAGAATGAGAGACAGGATCCAACATGGACCCAGAGGGCATGAGAAAAGGACTCAGAGAGACCTAGAAGTATTTTCCTAGCCCAGTTTTGTTTTGTTTCTTTGTTTTTAGGCCTCTGGCAGGGCTCATGGCTGATTCCTAGCTGTGTGCTCAGGGTTCACTCCTGGTAGGGCTGGGGACTGACCCAAGGTCAACTGTGTGCCAGGCAAGCACCCTCCCCACCACAGTATTGTTCCAGCCCTGACACAGTCTAAAGCGCCAACATCTCATCTTCATGGGTGGCATCATTCCCTGATACTCTCCTCTGAAACTTCCATTTCCACCAGTCTCCTTTCCTGTCCTCACCCATGGACACTGGTCCTCTGGGGCCACCGAGCACAGCTGTCCCTTGTGCACAGAGACACGGGAAGGCAGGAACAAAGGGTGCTGGAGTCAGAGAACAGGACGTGAACTGGGTGCTCCGCTTCCGGGCCTCATCTCTCCAGCTGTGGCTTCTCCTCTTGCCACCTCTCTCCTTTTCCTCTCATGTAAAGCCGAGGGCCTGGGGCTGCTTGTCTTGAATGTGAATGACCCAGGTTCAATCCCAGGCACACCCTGTGGTTCCTTCCCCCAGCCTCACTACCCCTCCCTCCAAACACACACACACACACACACACACACACACACATACACACACACACACACACCCTAGCACTCCAGGAACAATTCCTGAGCACAGAGCCAGGAGTAAGCCCTGAGCACTGCTGAGTGTGGCCTTCAAACAAACAGAACTCTCTCACACAAAACCAGGGGCAGTTGTGTGTTTCGATGGGTGAAGGCTGGTGGGTGCTGCCGTGGGGGCAAGAAAATGGGTGCAGCGGGTGCTTGCTCTGAGATTTCTTGCCCTGGAACTGAGGTATAAGTATGAAGATGGGGCGAGATTGGAGGACAGAGATGGGAGTAGGTAACAGTGGGGAGGTTCCCCGCACCCTCATTTCCCTACAGTTCAGGTGGGGCCGTACCTCCCGCATGCGGATGAGGAAGGAGTCGATAAAGTCCCGTGGGGAGTTGGGGTCCAGGGTGCGCTGGTTCTGCTCCACCTTCTTGGTGATGAAATCCTCCAGCCCCTGCAGTTCCTTGAAGGCTTGTTGCTGGGGCCCAGGCAGGTGCTTCATGACTGGGTAGAACATCTCATAGAGCTGCATAGAGGGAAGGAGGGAAGGAGGGAAGGAAGGCTGAGGGGACTGGGATGACAGCACCAGGCAGACCCCCAGAGGAGAGGGCCTGTCTAAGGGGGGGCTAGAAAGGAGTTGAAAGGCATTGATCCATTCATCCAAGGATGGATTTATTGATGGATAAGTTTTTGGACCACAAAAAATCAATCATTGATTGATTTGGTTTTGGAGCTGATGTACAAGGCAAGCGCCTTACCCCTGTACTTTCACTCTGGCCCCACAAATCATTTGTATGTATGTATGTATGTATGTATTTTTGTCTTTAGGTCATATGTGATTGTGCTCAGGTCTCAGTCCTGTCTCTGTAATCACTCCTTGCAGGTCCTTGGGACCATTTGGGATTCTGGGAATTGAACCTGGATCCTCTGTGTGCAAGACCAACCCTTTCCTGCATTACTAGATTTACAACTTCAGGTGTTTAGTGGGATGGGATTGGAAAGACCCCTATGTTTTCACCTGAGTGAAGGCTAAGGGCCCAGTCCAGGAATTTTGGTGAGAAGAATTGGGGCACATATTTGGGTATTAGATCTTTGTGGCTCTGTGATGCTCAGTGGAAGTTCTCAGATTGTCAAGGGTGAGGTTGGGTTTAGGGACACCTGTTCAGGTGGGCTCATGTGGAGACAACTGCCTATGTATTTTGGGGATCAAGGGCAAAGTTATTAAAGTGGGGCTGGTGTCCAGGAGTTACAAGGGGGGACATGCCTGTTCAGGTGTCCAGTTATTCACTTGGGCACATAAAGGCCATGGGACAGGTATTGAAGGGCAGGATTGGGTGAGACTGGTTTGGTGTTCGGGGAGCTGCATCCAGGTGATTTCATGCTTAGGGGTCTTGGTATCCACCTATATAGACTCTCAGACATTTAAGTCCACTGCATAGAAAGTCCCTATCTAGAGAGTTTGGCTGTGTAGATGGCAGATATTTTGGGTGGGCAGGACATTGTGGGACCAGGTTTCAGGTTCTCAGGAGGCAGGCCGAGGGGGTCACTTGTCAGGATGTTAAGAAATTCAAGTGGAGGAATACAGAGTGATAATAAGTACAGTGGGTCGGGCAATTTCTTGCATGAAGCTGACTGTGGTTTGATTTACAGCACCCCATATGGTCCCCTAATATCCCCACCCCCAAGAAGTGATCCCTGAATGCAAAGCCCGGAGCAAACCCTCAGTACCACTATGTGGCTCCAGAGCAAAATAAAACAAAAAACAAAAATGAAATTCAGGTGGAAAAATGGAAAGTCGGCCGAGAGCCCCTGTCCAGGTGAGAACTCAGTTGTGGGCTTCAGTGTCTCCCCTGCTCTGGCATCTGTGGTTGGGAGCTGGGCATCTACATGTCCCTGATGACCGGTGTCCACTGTCCAGACCCCATGTGGGCTGGTTTTGAGGGGACCCCGGGCTACCTGGCCTGTGGACGTGGCTGTGAACTGGAAGCTGCCCAGCATCATCCGCAGGAGTGACAGAAACTCTTTGTCCTCATAGTCAAATCGGTCCCCGAAGACAATGGAGCTGATGACATTGGAGACAGTGCGGCTCAGGTAGAAGGTGGGATCGATGAAGGCACCTGCGCATGAATAAGGGAAGGGGGTGTGGGGAGAGTCACCTGGGTGATGGGAGGCTGCTCAGAGGACTCAGAGAGGTCCTGGGGGGAGCAGAGACCCAGCGCCAGAAGCCCCCAGGGCTACCCCATCTAGACCCCTTCTAGTGCCAGCCATCCCCCATCTCTCCTCTCCTCTCCTCTCCTCTCCTCTCCTCTCCTCTCCTCTCCTCTCCTCTCCTCTCCTCTCCTCTCCTCTCCTCTCCTCTCCTCTCCTCTCCTCTCCTCTCCTCTCCTCTCCTCTCCTCTCCTCTCCTCTCCTCTCCTCTCCTCTCCTCTCCTCTCCTCTTTCTCTTCCTCCCTCTCCACTCTCCTTCTTCTCCCACCCCATCTCTCTCACCTTCTTCCCCTCCTTCCTCGACCTCCCTCCCATTCCCTTCATCTTCTCTCCCCTTGTCTCCCTACTTCTCCCTCTCCCCTCCTCTCCCCTCCCTCCTTTTAACTCCCTCCTCTCTCCTCACCTTCCCCTCTGCTCCTTCTTTCTCCTTATCCCCCTCCAAGGCTTCCCTCCTTCCCCTCCTTTACCTCTCCTTCCTCCTCCTCCTCTCTACTCTCCATCCTCCCTTTCCATTTTCCTCCCCTCCCTTTCTTCTCTTTCCCTTTTTTTCTCTCCCACCAGCTCTACTTCCTCCACCCGCCTCCCCTCTTTGCTCTCTTCCTCCTCCATCTTCCTCCATGATCTCTGTCCTCCCCTCTTCTCTGCCCTCTTTTCTTCCTTCCCTCCCTTTGCCTCCTCTCCTCCTCTCCCTCTTTTTCTGCCTTCCATCTCTCTCCTCTCCTCTCCCTGATGCTCTCGGCTCACCACGTGTATTGCGGAAGGCTTCGATGAGAAAGCCCGCCTCCTCCTGGATGCGCTCCTCGATGCCGCGCTTGCCCACTCCGAAGTCCCGCAGCGTGGTGATTGAGAAGCGTCGCAGCTGCTTGGCACGCTCACCGTTGCTGAAGGCCACGCCTGCGGGTGGGCACCACTGTGGGTGTGGGTATGTGGAGGGCTCGGGGTGGGGAGGCGGGGTGGCAGGAAGGTGGGTCTGGGCTGGAGCCCAGCATGAGTGAGGCCTGCACATAGTGGCGCACAGAGGCACACAGGGCAAAGAGTGGGCACTGGAGGGAGAAAAATGCTGGGTTGGGCAGGGTTGGGCAGCAGAGACTGAGCTGGATAAGTTCTAACACAGAGGGGACTAAACACAGATGCAGAGGTGGTGGGAAGGAGAAAAAGGACAGAGACAGGGACCGGGGGATTGGGGTTGCAAATCAGAAACTCTGGAGAGAGGAAAAGAGGACACGGGCGAGGCCACAGGAATAGAGGGGAATCCTGGGGAAACTGAGGCTCAGGGGTCTTCATGGCTGCTGCCCCTTACCGTAGCCTTTGAAGAGCCAGTCGAAGGTGGCCTGCTCTCCTCGGCCACTGAACTCCTCCGCCTGGTCCACCAGCGCCTCCTTCACCGCGTCCTGACCACACAACACCACCACACGCCGGGCGCCCAGGTACACGGTGAACACGGGCCCATAGCGGTCCCTGAGCTGGTGGACGGGAGCGTGGGGAGAGGGGTCTCAGAGGGAGCAGTGCCCACTGAGCACAGAGCTGACCTATCCTGAGCCGCCTTGTCCCAGCAGGCCTGCCCTCCCCAGCCCCCATTCCCCCGCGGTCTGCACCTTCATGAGAGAATTGTACATCTGCTCCGTGTTCAGCTGTAGGTAGTTCCCGATGAAGGGTAAGGGGGTGGGTCCCGGGGGCAGCTTGCCAGCCAGCTTCCTCTGGCGCCACACTGACATCAGCACCATGATGGTCAGGCAGGCCAGCAGGGCCACCAAGAGCAGCCCGGAGGCCAGCATGGTGGCGCTGAGAGTAACGGTCAGCAGGGGTTGGCCAGTGCCGGATCCTGTTGCCTTTATACTACTTGGGCGTGCAGAGTGGACACCTGTCCTGGTTATATAACTATTATTCCACCCTTCAGCTCCATCTTTCACCAGTTTCCCCTCCTCTCTTGGCTCCCAGCCCCAAGGGGTGGAGGAGGGAGCCAGAGCTAGTCTGCACGAATCAGGTTGCCTTCACGGCAGTGGGTTTGCGGGGATAGGGGACCACGGGAGCTGTAGAGGAATCCCAGAATAGAAGATCTTGGTATGTTTGCAGGCAGGTTCCACCCCCCACCCCACCCTGCGAGGATCTTGAATTTTGGGAGGTATGTTAGTGTGAGAGGGGACTCCAGAGTGATTGGGGTCTCAGGAGAGAAGAACCCAGAGCTCTAGATTTCAGGGTGCTGGAACGAGACACATTGTGTTGGGGAGATGTGGGGTGTTTTGTGGCGATGAGAAGTGATGTAGGTTTGAAGGTTACCAGTGGCTGCAGAGATAGGTCAGTGGACTGAGTGCATGCCAGGCTTGCTCCTTTGCGGTGGTGATGGTGGTGGTGTCAGGGTTCCACCCTTGGGACCACCTCTGAACTCCAACTTCTCCCTACCCAAATATGGTTCTCAAGAGATGAGATTCTCAGTGTCTGTGTTGCAAGCCATAATGCCCAAAAAGAGAGAGAGAGAGTATGGGGAATATTGTCTGCCATAGAGGCAGGGGGAGGGTGGGAAAGGGGGGTATACCCGGGATATTGGTGGTGGGGAATGTGCACTGGTGGAAGGATGGGTGTTTGATCATTGTGGGATTGTAACCCAAACATGAAAGCTTGTAACTATCTCACGGTGATTCAATAAAATAAATAAAAAAAGAGATGAGATTCCAGGGAATGAGGGTTTTGAGGTGCCAGAGGCCCTCAGGGGGTATATGTGAGTCTCTAGGAAACAGTACATATGGGTAGTCTAGTTGGATTAAAGAGCTGACCTCTGATCCCTTACCTTTGATCTCCTTTTGATTTGGACGGGAGTTCAGAATCCTCATCACATCTTCAAAGTGAGCCGGTCCCATAGAAATGCTTATTTAGGATAGGGCTAAAGTCCAGGACCAGAATTGGCTGGAATTTTCTATTTCTTTCCCTGACAAGAGAAGACTCACAGATGGTGTTAGTTGGGCTGGCCAGGCCTTGGGAAATGAGAAGCCCCCACCCAAAATAGTCTGAACAGTACCAGCATCTCTATGGGAAAGGTCCTTCTTCTCACTGCTGTCCTGGAAATGCCTGCTGGACTCTCCACAGCTGCGCTTAGTGTCACTGTCACTGTCTCAGGTATACTAAGGCCAGATGGCAGAGGGTGAGTACGACGTGGGATGCCTCTATTTTCCTTTCTCTGTATCTCTTCTCTGGGCTTGGGTTCACCACCCCACTCCCCACCCCACCACACACACACCATGGTGGGCAGAGAATTTTCTGGGGAAGATTGAGTTGTGCACACCCAAAAGGAGACAGAGAACAAAAGGGAATGCCCTGCCACAGAGGTGGGGTGGGGTGGGGTGGGAGGGATATTGGGAATATTGGTGGAGGAGAATGGGAACTGGTGGAGGGATGTAAACAAAATGCAAACATGAAAGTTCATAAGTTTGTAACTGTACCTCACAGTGATTCACAAATAAAAATTAAAAAAAACGTTTAAACAATTTATTTATTTTGCTTTTTGGATCACACTCGGCAATGCTTGGGGGTTACTCCTGGCTCTGCACTCAGGACTTACTCCTGGCGGTGCTCAGGAGACCATATGGCATGCTGGAGATCGAACCCAGATCTTCTGTGTACAAGGCAAACACCCAACCCACTCTACTATCTCTCCGGTCCTTATTTTATTAAAAAATGTTTTTTATTTTTATGCATCACCATGAGATACAGTTAGACCTACAAAATTTTATGATTACATTTCAGTCATACAATGTTCAAGTACCCATTCCTCCACCAGTGCCCATTCTCCACCAACAATGTTCCCAGTGTTCCTTCCACCACCCCCACCCCTTAGCACCCCCTGTCTCTGTGGCAGGCACATTCCCTCTTTCTTTCTCCTTTTGGGTGTTACAAGTTGCAATACAGGTACTAAGCGGCTATCATGTTTGGTCCAAAGGCTACTTTCAGCACACATCTACCAACCCGAGCAAGCCCTCCAACCATCATTTACTTAGTGGTCCCTTCGGTCTTGAGGTGCTCTTAACAGGGGGAGAAGGAACAATGACAGGAGAACTCTGGGAAAATGTGAAAGTCTGGGAGAGATGGTGCAAAGGGTGGGGGACTGAGGGGGTGCTGGGGGGGTTGGTCTGGTTGCTTTTTCATTATTGCCTGATGGGCTGCTTAACCACCTCTGCCTCATCTTCCTCACTTTGCAGCCTCGACCTCTATGGTCCCCCATGGATCTCTCTAGGATATCTCAAGGGGGACCACAAGTGAAGAAATGGGTCCATAGCATGAGACTAGAAGGCTAACTGGCAGCACCAGGGGACCCCAGGAAGGAAACGAAGTCAGAGAAACTTGCAAGAAATAGGTAGAGGGGCTGGAGTGATAGTACAGGAGGGAGGGCACTTGCTTCTCATGCAGCCGACAGGGGAGTTGATCCCCAACAACCCATAGGGTACCCCAAGCCCACCAGGAGAGATCCCTGAGCACAGAGCCAGGAGTAAGCCCTGAACACGGCTGGGTGTGTTCCCCCACCAACAAATAAATAAAATAAAAGAGAAAAAAAAAAGAGAAAAGGATCACAGAACATTGATTCCAAGGAGAAGGACCAGAACTCCAGAAAACCACACTGAGTCACACAGGCATTAACTGGGAGAGGCTGGGCCTGCGCCTTCCCCCCTCCTCTGTTGACTGGTCTCAGCTATGCTTAGGTTGGGGCTGAGGGGGGGTCTCCTGTGGAGACAAGGGCAGCAGCAGCAAGGGGGTTCTGGGTGGGCATCAGACTTAACCACACAGAGAACGCGGGCAGGCTCTGCCACTGCCATAGGCAGGACCCAGGGAACTTGGGCCATCACGTGGGCATCGAGCTGGGGCCCTGGTGGACACTAGTTGGCAAGGGACGTGACACAAGAGAACTGTGTGTCCACACGTGTGCCAAGAGTCTCTAGAGGAGTGCCAGGTGACCAGCACTGAGGCTGGCTGCAGGAGGGAACCAGAGTGGCACCAGAGACCCTCTGAGGCTGGTGCCATGTGCACCTGGAGGAAGGTGGATTGGCCCTGGGTGGCCCAGGAGGGCCCCCAGTGGGGCCCCCAGGCAGCGTCTGACCACTCAACCACCCTGTCCCATGCCCTGTCACCCTTGGGCAGGTGTCCAGAGGGGAGGTTGACCTTCCCAGGCCTGGCAGGTTGTTATGTGCTTCCAGCTGCCCTATTTTCAGGGAACAAAGGGCCTGAACAAAACAGTGCAGGAAAGGCAAGTTGAGTCCTTTGTTGGTTTTGGATGGGGAGGAGGAGGGAAGGAAGATTAGCTGGAGTTTGACAGGTCTCAATCCCCCTAATCCCCACCAGTGGCCTGCACCTGGGCTGGCCACTTGCCCGATCCCTTCCCCCCCTCCCTCTTGGCCCAAGAGGGAGGTAGAAATGGGGGTGGGGTGGGGTGTGTGTCTCTTTCTCAATGAGCTTGGCACCAGGAAGGGGACTGTGTGTTCTTACCTGCCCTGTGGCTGGGCTGAGTGGAGAGCGGGGGCCAGGGAGAGGCGAGGGGAAGATCCGGGAACAGGAGGCCCACTACATGACTTAGAGGGGAGCTTCCGAGTGTGACCTCACGCTCCTGACTGGCTAAAGGACAAGGGCCCGGGCTTGGTGGCCCATGAGAGCTGATGGGGAACCCAGGAAAATCCCTTCTCCTTGCTGGGTCTCATTCTCCCTTTCTTGGACAACAGGGGCTCAGTTCAGAGCAAGATTATGACATGGATTGGAACCCTAATCTCTCCTTTCTTTGCCGTGGGATCTTGAGCAGGTAACCGCCCGGCTCTGAGTCTCTGACGGGGACAGCCCTGAACTGGTAGCCTCTGAGGGTGGAATCAGCGGGTGCGTGGCTGTGAAGTGAATGGGGTTACGGGCTTAGTTGCTCAGCGCTGTTCTTTCCTGTAGGGGGAAGGAATGGGAATGAGGTTCTCTCCACACACCCCTGCTCCAGCTTCCTGTCTCTGGTTCAGGGTCAGAGAAGAACTTCCTGCCTGGTTCCTTCCTTCCTCCACAGCTGAGCCTGAGTCCCTGGCTCCAGGGCTACTTCTTCAGGTTCATCTTCCTCACGTCCCTCCAGTGGATCTTCCTGGCAGCCTCCTGAAGGGCAGGGGGAAGTCCAGGACCAGGTTCAGACCTGCTTTGGTTTTACTTTTTTTCCCCCTGCCTTGGTTTTGAATGGGTTTGAATCCTCTTTCTGTCTTTCCCTCTTTGCCTCTGCCCATCTTGCTCCCCCATCACATCCCTGCCTGCCCCTTTGTGTGCTACTGGACCTTGCTATGGGTACGTCCTTCTGCCCAGTGACGTTTCCTTCATGCCTCTGCCTTGCTTCTCCTTACCGGGACCTTTATGTTTGTGGGTTCTGCTGGGTGCATGCCCTGGTCAGGAATGGGTTGGGCTGGGGTGGGGGTGGGGCTGTCTTATGCACACACATGCCAGCCCATCCACATGGATGAAGGGAATTTGTTTTTTTTTTCTTCCTTTTTGGGTCACACCTGGCAATGCACAGGTGTTACTCCTGGCTCTGCACTCAGGAATTACTCCTGGCAGTGCTCAGGGGATCATATGGGATGCTGGGAATCGAACCCGGGTTGGCCACGTGCTAGGCAAATGCCCTACCCGCTGTGCTATCACTCCAGCCCCTGTGATGGAGGGAATTTGAACAATTGCTCGTGTTTGTTTTGGGAGTGTGTTTTGGGGTTGCTGGGCCTGTTGATGTCCATAGCAGCTCCTCTGGCAAAACATAAATTCAGGCTGCATGCTATGCTTGCATGACTCTGGGTGGCTATGGGTGATAGAGGTACAGGTGTTTGGGGTACACCCATTGGGGGTGTGCAGTTGAACATGTCTGTTTCTGACCAGCTGTCAGCTGTGTGTTCCTTTTTGTGCACAGTTCAGCTGGTGAGCAGGGCTGGGCCCATGGGCCTCCTGCATGCTCTCCCCAGGGTCTGTGACCTGCAAGCAGTCACATACACGCATGTATGCATGCACTGAAGCAGCTGAGAGCAGTGTGAGCCAGTCTTTGGTGACACCCAGCCCCGGTTCTGCTTCCTTTCTGTTCGTCGAGCACAGTCAGGTGGTCCCTGATTCTTTCCCCCCTTCTGGCTGTTTCACTCCCTCTATTCTCAAGGGTCACAGAAGCAGTGAAAGCCTTCATGGGGCAGGCGTGTGGCGGTTTGCGGCTTACCGCACCCTGAAAAGTCTCTTTCCCATGCTCCCTGCACCTCCCGAGTCCTCCCGCCAAGTCCAAGGTCATTCAGCCCATGCTTGGCAAAGTGTAGGATGCAGGTGCCCAGGTGAGCCCAGGCCCACCCTCCAGGCTTCTCAGTTCACTGGGCTCAGTCGTGAGAGCTCAGGGGAATAGTGAAAGTGAGGGCTCAGGAGTGTGGGGGGGGTTCTGCTTTGGGACAGGGGGTCGGTGCCTCATTGGCTGGATTATCTCTCCACCCCTCATCTTGTCTTAGAAAAAAGATTTTAACTATTGTTTGGGTAACATGGTTACGATGACGTGAACATGTTTTTATGGGAGCCAGAGAAATAGTACCATGGGTAGGGCTCTTGCTTTGCACGTCCCGGGTTCAAACCCTGGCACTCCATGTGGTCCCTCGAGCCCACCAGAAGTAGCCCCTGAGCACCTCTGAGTGTGGTCCCCAAACCAAACCAAACCAAACCAAACCAAACCAAACAACAAAAATGGACCAAAAAAAAAAAAGCCCTCATGATTTGTGTTTACTCCCTGAAATTTTATTTAGGCATTACAAAGGGCAAGCCTGTTAATAAAAAATTTCAGACATATAAGGCTCTAGTTCCAGAACCACTGCTAGGGTCTCAAGGTTCCCACCCACCCCTAGGCAAACTCATTAAAAAATTAAAATTATAATAATTTGAGTCTCACCTTTACAATAGTGTTCATGTTTATTGATCCCCCTTTCCCCCTCCTCCCCCCTTTTAGGAAACTTCAGAGAACTCCCTGAGATCTTGTGGCTCTTATAAAATTTCTCAGTAAGCCTGAAACCAGACATTCCAAATACTAAAAATAAAAACTGGTGTTTTTGGAGGAAGGCTTATCGCAGCTGTTTTGCGTTCTTTGAAACATTAACCAAAGACTGGTCTGTCACCCTGAGACTACCCAGGCCTTTGGCAGTGAGATGGTGACTGAATATGAACAGCAAGCAGTTTTGGCCAGAGATCGAAATGTTTACTTTTCAAATTTCAGAGTGATGATAAGGATTAGGGTGGAGTAGTGCAAGTGTTGGCTGAAATGGAGTGAAGGGGTAGGTCAAAACCCGAAGAACGTCAAAGTTCTTTGTGTCTCATAATTTGGAGAGTTTTGTCCACAGCCACTGAAGTGTTTTCTTCTGGGGCAAATGGCAAGACTGCAGGACTTGCAGATGAGATGAGATGTGTGTGTGTGTGTGTGTGTGTGTGTGTGTGTGTGTGAAGTTTGATAGATGACAAAAAGAGGAAAAAATGATTGTACTCTTATATGATCAGGAATCACTTATGGTGGGGATCAGGGAGCCATATGGGGTGCTAAAGATTGAACCTGGTCAACCATGTGCAAGATCAGTGCCTTGACTGCTGTCCTATCTCTTTGGCCCCAGAAAAAAGAATCTTTTTGTTTTGGGCCACACCTGGCTTACTCCTGGGTCTGCACTCAGGGATCACTCCTGGTGGACTCTGGGGAACACATGGGGTGCTGGTGATCAAATCTGGGTCCCTCAAACTGAAGTTCATCAAATCCAGCAAAATTTCAAGGTATCTAGTAAGAGCAACTTATTAGATGCAGAGGATGTGGTTTAATGGAATCTCTTTATACCTAGAGTAAGACTGTTAAATTATGCTCCAATGCAGAAAAGTTTGGCTTTTGTCACCTGATTTTTTGAGGGGGTAGGGGCACATTTCCCAGTTCTCAGAACTTACTCCTGGCTCTGCACTCAGGAATCATTCCTGGTGGAGCCATTTGGAGTGTTGGGGATCAAACCGGGTGAGGATCAGCTGTGTGCAAGGCAAACCTGGTGGGGTGGGACCGGAGTGATAGCACAGCCTTGCTCGTGGCCAAACTGAGTTCGATTTCCGGCATCTCATATGGTGCCTTGAGCACCATCAGGAGTAATTTCTGAGGGCAGAGCCAGGAGTAACTCCTGAACACCACTGAGTGTGACCCGAAAAGGGAAAAAACCAACAACAGTAACAAATGTGGTGGGGCTTGGGAATCGCTCTAGCACTTTGAGCCATCAGCCAGGCCCAATAATCTCCCTTCTAAATCTACAGGTTCCGAAAATACATGCGCAAACATTGGCATGGCAAGGTTATGAAAATGACTTGAAGTGATACCCCCCTCACCCCGTGCCCATCAACCATAAAACGGCTGTGTATACTGGGGTATTTTCACGAAGTGGGGATATGCCAGTGACATATTTGTTCAATAATAAAAAGGAACTCTCAACATGGATAAAATGCAAAACATAATGTGGAGTGGAGGGAAAAATCACTGAAGTACGTGGTCCCATTCATAGAAAGTGTCAAAACAGGCCACACCCACATGCTCTGATGATGGAGTGTGAAGTTGAACTTCCAGTTGGTAAAGTCAAAAGAAAGGCAAGTGTATGCCTCTTCAGATCGTCCCTATTGATTTCTTTTACGTTTCCTCCCTGCTCATGCCACCTTCTCCTTGTTGTTGTTGATATTCTGATGATGGTTCCTGCATGTTTTAGCTGTGGGGCTTGCCAGGGGTCACTCCTCAGAGTTCCGTGCTTACTATTTGCATTCTCTCAGGAGTGCTACATGCACATGCAACTTTCTGGTTGTGGTGCTCACACATCACATTAGCTGCATTGCTTGCAAAGAGATGCCCTGCCTGTGGTGTGGCCAGAAATTGCTGGTGGTGGCCAGGATCACAGAAAACAGAGCCCCCAGAAGCTCATGTAGCATGTGGCAACTCCAGGTAATCTGCAGTAGTGAAGGTACTTAGAACACCTCTGGTACTTCCAGAGGTGTTCTAAGCCTCTGTGTTATTCCTTCATGCCTCAGGTAAGTGAGTGTTAAATAGAAAATTCAGAATGGAAATGGCTTCTTGGGGGAGATGGGGGTATATTGGGAAGGGGCACACAGTGGGCTTCTAAAATATTAATGTTTCATTCCCTAGGATCAATAATGAGTGTTCCCTTCCCCTCTCCTCTCCTCTCCTCTCCTCTCCTCTCCTCTCCTCTCCTCTCCTCTCCTCTCCTCTCCTCTCCTCTCCTCTCCTCTCCTCTCCTCTCCTCTCCTCTCCTCTCCTCTCCTCTCCTCTCCTCTCCTCTCCTCTCCTCTCCTCCCCTCTCCTCCCCTCCCCTCTCCTCTCCTCCCCTCCCCTCCCCTCCCCTCCCCTCCCCTCCCCTCTCCTCTCCTCCCCTCCCCTCCCCTCCCCTCCCCTCTCCTCTCCTCCCCTCCCCTCCCCTCCCCTCCCCTCCCCTCCCCTCCCCTCCCCTCCCCTCCCCTCCCCTCCCCTCCCCTCCCCTCCCCTCCTCTCTATTTCTCTTCTCCCCTCCCTCCTCTCCCCACCTTCTTTTCTTATCTCCCCATTTTTTTTTTGGGGGTGGGAATGGGTACACCTGGCTGTATTTGGGACTTACTCCTGGCTCCATACCCAGGGATAACTCCTGGAAGTGTTTGGAGGATCTTATGTGGTGCTGAATATCAAACGGGAGTAGACCATGTGCAAGGCAAGTGCCTTACCCCGTTTTATCCAGCCCTTACTTTCTTTTTCAATTTTTTTGTTTTTACTTTTTGAGTCACTGCCATCAGTGTGGTAGGCAACTTGCTGGGGGGTAAATCACCCCTAGTGGGGTTTGGGGTACCATAAGGTGACAAGGATAAAACCTGGGATTCTTTTGTACATGTTGAACTATCTCCCATATTTGTTTTGTTTTCTTTTTTTTCTTTTGAGTTACACCTGGTGATGCTCAGGAGTTACTCCTGGTTCTGCATTCAGAGATCACTCCTGGCGGTGCTCTGGGGACCATAATGAATGCTAGATCTAACCCAGGTTGTCTGCTTGCAAGGCAAATGCCCTGCCCACTGAATTATTACTCCGGCCTCCCATGCTTGTTTCCTTTAAATAGTTCACATGTGTGTTGTACACTTATTTCTGTTGGAATGGTGGTTCCCAAGGGATATGCTGTGCTCTGATTTCCAGAACTTGTCGCAGTTACCTTGTTTGGACAAAAAGATCTTAGAGGTGAAACCAAAAGATGAGATGAGATCATTTTGGATATTCTTAGTGGGCTGTCAATCCAACAGCAAGTTTCCTTATAAGAGCAATGGGCAGAGAGAAACAAACAGACACAAAGACAGACAGCTGAAGAGACACACAGAGGAAGGGACAACGCGAAGACTAGGAGACTCGAGAAATGCAGCCTATAGCCGTGGAATGCCAGGGATTTCACACAACTAGCAGAAGATCAGAGTGAACCTCCAAATATCTCCCCTCATCCCTTCGACCCTCCTGCTCAACTTGGAAGAGGCAAGACCTGCCATCACCCTACTTCATACTTCTGGCCTTTGGAATTCTTGGAGAATACTTTTCTATTCTCAGAAACCCAAGTATGTGATGATTTACTTTGGCAGCCCCAGGAAGCTGATACCATGTTTCATTTTCACTGCCAATTAACCATTGAAAAACTGGATAGTAATAAATATACACATGTAGCTGGGAAACTCTGTTCTCTTTAATTGTAAGTAAAAACTGGTATTATTTCCCCCCAAAATTGCATTATTAATTTTTTTCTGATGCTGAAGGATGGTTATTCAAATAATTTCAGAGGAGTCATAGAGATAACCCAACCCACTTAATAGTTGGATATTAACCCTTGGTACTTTAGGCTTCATCAGAGAATTGCCCTTTTTCCTCCCCAGAGGTGTGCATTTGGTGGCTTGGTGGAGAGCCTCTTCCCCAGGCTTTTCCAGGAGAGGAACAAAGAGACTGGGGACCACAGTCTGATGGTCAAGACAGCTCATTTAATGCTGAGCTATTAGCATACTTACAGAACACATGAGGGGGGTTGAGGTATAGGACTGCACTGAAGGTGTTATTGATCATTTAAAGAGGTAAAGCATATGATGGAGGCAATTCTCTCGAGGGGACTAACTCTAAGATAAACTTAGTCCCCCAGGGGCATCTATATTGCTTTTCTCTCTCCCAATAGTTGTACATATGAAAAAATTAAGTTTACTTCTTATTAATATTCACAGTTATTTGGATAAACACAGTAAGACAGATTCCAAAACTCAGTTCTCTGGACTCCAAGGGCATGCAAACTTTTACCATAAATCCCAGACTAAGTCCTCTGGCTGGTTCAGTTTGTCCTTCCTCATGAGGGTCTTATCTCTTAAGTTATAATGGCTTGCATTCAAGATCCGTATTTTTTCTAGACTGCCCCATTTTTGGTGCCAGGGTAGCTTTGCTGCTTGCCCCGGGTCCATCCAAGGCCCGCAGTGGGATCCCCCACCCCTCTTTGTGGCGTGTTAGGAACTATAGCAACTGAAACCTGAGTCAAGTAATTTTGATGGATGCCCAGGAGTAGATATAATTGAGTCAATCAACCCCCAAATATTAGGAAAATAGCATTAATGGTCTTTCTGTGTTTAAGCAAAGAACATTGCACTATAGTAAATATGAAAAGTTATACAGGAAACAGAGAGCAAATAACTGACTTCAAATACAGGTGTTGAATCACCAGAAGTTTTGATTTATGAGTAACCAAGATGGACTTGGGGAATGTAACAGTAGAGGTAAAGCACAAAGGAAAGATAAACTTGGGGGATTAGGGTCACTCATAAGAGCACTCTAAGCTTCTGGTGGGGGAGGAATAAAGGGGTAATTCACTGATGAAGACTAAAGTATTTAGGGTTAGTATCCAACACTTTATAATATTTAAGGTGCATCTGAAATTGAGTTTTTTTTCTCCCCTAGATTTCTTGAGATATAATGGCCCTGTACTGTGTAAGCTTAAGATGGACAACATGGTGATTTAAAACAGGTGTTTTGTTTTCTATTTTCTTTGGTGGTAAGAACACTCCAAGCCTATTCTTTTTTTTTCCAGTGACTTTTTTTAATCCTAATTTTTTAGGAACAGAATTTCCTAGACCAATCTAAGATGACTATTAGCTTTTTTTTTAATTAGTGAATCATTGTGAGACAAGGTTACAGACGTACAGGTTTTCATGCTTACGTTTCAGTCATACAATGATCGAGTACCTGTCCCTCCACCAGTGCCCATTTTCCACCACCAACTGTCCCAGCATCCCTCCCGCCACCCCCACCCTGTCCCCTTCACCACACCCTGCTTCTGTGGCAGGGCATTCCCATTTGCTTGCTCTCTCTTTTTGGGTGTTGTGGTTTGTCCAAGCCTATTCTTAGCATTTCTCAAGTATGTTAGAATCTGGCCACATCAGATTACCATGTTATACATTAGCTCTCCAAAGCTTGTCTTGGAACTAGAAGCTTGATATCTCTGAGTGACATCTCTCCACTTGAAGTATGATCCTTCTATCCTATTTTGTTGATTTTTTATTTTATTTTACTTTTTTGGTTTTTGAGGTCATAGCCAGTGATGCTTTAGAGATTACTCCTGGCGGCGTCCCGTGCCCGCCCGCGGCAGCGGGACAGCTCGGAGCACCCCCTCCCCGCCGGGCAGGTCCCAGTCATTCGCCCACCGCGCCTGATCCCGCCCTCCCGTGTCCAACAGGTATATTGGCTCTTCCCCTTGGAGACCCTGTGCCACCTGGAAAAGCGCCCCCTGCGTCCCGTGCCCGCCCGCGGCAGCGGGACAGCTCGGAGCACCCCCTCCCCGCCGGGCAGGTCCCAGTCATTCGCCCACCGCGCCTGATCCCGCCCTCCCGTGTCCAACAGGTATATTGGCTCTTCCCCTTGGAGACCCTGTGCCACCTGGAAAAGCGCCCCCTGCGTCCTGTGCCCGCCCGCGGCAGCGGGACAGCTCGGAGCACCCCCTCCCCGCCGGGCAGGTCCCAGTCATTCGCCCACCGCGCCTGATCCCGCCCTCCCGTGTCCGAAAAGTTTAGGGGCGTGTCCTGTCATTTGGGGGCGTGGCCTTAAAAGTGGGCGTGGCCTGTTTCCAGAGCGGCGGCCGCTAACGCGGCCGCAGATATTTTTCTTACCATTCCACGCATTGTCCTTTGACTACAATTGATTGAACCCATTTCTCCGAAGAACTCCCTCATCATCTTAGTTACTATATGTTGATACTCAACTAACCTAGCCTATCCTAACTTCACAAAAACTGTCAATGAACACATCAACTTGCACGGAAAAGTACTTTGTCAAAAGAGCATAACCAAAAATCTTTAGTCGAGGTTCCTCCCAAGTTAACGAGAGCTCCAGATAGTAAAGCCCATAACAACATGAAGAAACTGAGAAAATCCCCACCACTAGGAGAGAGCCAAGAAAATATCTCACTAACCTCAGCAGCGACCTCCCAGAAATACACCCTCCTCTCAGATAGAGAATTCAGAGAGGAAATTGTGAGGATGATTCATGAACTCAACACAACTATGGAACGAACATCCAATAAATTAAGGGAGGATATGGATGCCGCGTTGGAACGCTCCACCAAGATAATCCAGGAAGAAATGAGAGCAGAAATTTCAAAGCTACGAACAGAAGTCACACAACTAAAAGAATCAGTAGATGAAATGAAAATCTCCGTAGGAGCCCTCAATAGTAGAATGACTACAGCCGAAGACAGAATCAGTGAACTTGAAGATGAGCTGCACAAAGCATATAGACAACAGCAAATAATGGCAATAGAGATTACTCCTGGCTCTGTACTCAGGAATTATTCCTAGTGGTGCTTGTGAGACAATATGGGATTCTGGGGACCAAACCAGGCTCAGTTACATGAAAAGCAAATGCCCTACATGCTCTACTATCGCTCCAATCCTTATTGAGTTTTTAAATCTATCATGAGTGGATGTTGATCCTGTCAAAAGTCTCTGGATCACAGGGATCTATGATCAGATGATCTATTTCCTCTTGTTAATATAGTGCATTACATTTATTGACTGCATCTATCAAACCATCCTTACATTCCTGAAACAAATTCTACTTGATAATGGCATGTGATCCTCTTGATATATTGTTGGATTCTATTCCCTAAGATACTTTTCTTTTGGCTGGAAGGATAGTATCATGGGTAAAGGGCACCTGGGTTCAGTCCCCAGCACCCCATATAGTTCCCCAAGCCCACTGTGAGTGATCCTTGAGTGCAGAGCCAGGAGTAAGCAATGAGCATCACTAGGTGTGGTCCCAAAACAAAAACAAAGATAGAAGAAGAAAGAAAAATATTTTGAGGGGATTTTCATCAGGGATATTGACCTGAGAAAACAATTTTTTTGAGTAGTGCCTTTTAGCTCTGTCTGCTTTTGATATTGGGATCTTGTGTTCATAGATGCTATTAGGAAGAATTCCCATTTCTTTAATATTTTGCAAGAGCTTGAATAGTACTTTGAAGTTTTGTTAAAACTCACTAAGTGAACCTGTTTGAATCTGAGATTTTGTTCTTGGGAACTTTTTAAGTTGCTCTTTAACATGGTCGGTCTGTTCAGGTTTTCTACTTCCTCCTGATTTAGTCTTGGGAGGTTATATCATTATAAAGCTGCATCCATTTTTTATTCTCAGCTTTTCAGTTTTGTGGCATAAAGTTGCTCAGAGAAACCTACAATGATCTTTTGCATTTCTGTGGTGTTGATTGTAAATTTTCTGGTTTCATCTCAGATCTGATTCACATGGCTTTCTTTCTCTTCTTCCCCATGAGTCTAGCTAAGGGTTTATCAGTTTTGTTCATTCTTTTGAAAAACCAGCTCCTGGTTTCAGCTACTCATTGAATCATTTTTAAAATTTCACTATCATTAATTTTTGCTCTCTATATTTTTTATTATCTCCTTCTTTCTTTGGCATTAATTTAATCTTTTACTAGCTTTTCAAGTTTTGAGGCTAGTTCCCTTGAGATTTTTCTTCTTTCCTAATATAAGCTTGTATTGCTTTAAACTTCCTCTTTAATACTACTTTTGCTGTGTCCTATATTGATTTTTAATAGTTTTTGTCTTTGTTCTTGACCATATAGTGGAATACTTGAATTTTTTTTATTTCCTCTTGACCCACTAGCTATTGAACAGAATGTTGTTCAGTTTCCAATTGTTGGAATTTTCTTAGATTTCTTTCTATAGTTAATTTCTTCTTAGCTTTGTAGCCTGAAAGCATCTGAAATGATTTCAATTTTTCTGATCACGGACACTAAAATTTTTCTTAGCAAGTGACCTCCTCTGAAGAACGTTTCATGTGCACAAGAGAAAAATATATGTGTAATTGGCTGTTTTGGGTGTGGAGGATTCGCATATCATATGTTTATTATTCTTTTTTCTTTGTTGTTTCTGCCTGGATAACCTCAAATGACCTTTTTCGTTTGTTTGGTTTTGGGCCACATCTGTCAGTGCTCAGAGCTTACTGGATCTATGCTTAGGGATCACTTCTGGCAGTGCTCAGGGCACCACATGAGGTGCAGGGAATCAAGTTTGGGTTGGGTGAGAGCAAGACAAAGACTCTACCTGTTCTACCATTAAGGACCTGTTATTTTGTTCACTAATTCTTCTGCTTATATAGTGTAACTATATATTAAATTCTTTGGTTCAGTTATTGTATTTTTCAACGCCTGCACATGTGTGTATGTGTGTGTGTTTAAAGGATTATTTCTTGAAATTCTTGTTTTGGTCACATATTGTTTTTCTAGTTTAGTTTGGTTGTTAATCTGTGTTTTCTCATACTTCACTGAATTTATTTAAGAGGATTATTTAAATGTATGGTTAGACAGCTCATATATCTTGATCTCTTTGGGGACAGTCATTGGAGCTTTATTAGTTCCCTTTGGTGGTTTCATATTTCCCTTATTATTTTTGATCCTTGTGGATTTGCATTGGTGGGATACACATTTGTTTGTTTAGGTTTTGGTTTTTTGTCCACTCCCAGTGATACTCAGGGGCCACTTATGACTGTGCAGTCAGGAATTTCTCTTGGTGGTGCTTGGGGGACCATATGGGTTGCCAGGGATTGAATCAGGTACTCTGTGCATGCAAGAAAAGAGCCCAACCTGTACTAATGCTCCAGTCCCAGTGGTCCATACATTTGAAGGTAGAGGTACCTCTTCTAATCTTTACAGATGGATTTGGGAAATCCTTTTACTGGAGTAGAGATTCTGTGTGGCATCCATGTATGGATTGGCTTCTATGTATGATCAGGTAGTATATAGTTTGGATTCACCAGGTTCTTAAATTCAGCAGGGTGAATCTAGACCCTAGATTCACTGGTCTCAAACTTAGTGTCCAGTTTTGGTGGTGGTTCAACTAGATATGTGTTCATGGAGGTGCCCTCAATAGCCTCCTTGGTCATCTTGAAGCCTACACTCATGTTCTTGGGAGTTTTTCCTTGCTGGTTTCTCCTTGCAAGCAGAATATTCTTCTTTTTACCCGGCACTTTATTTAAACACAGTGGTTTACAAAGTTTACAGTTATTCATGATGATTGGGTATAGGCATTCAATATTCTAACCTCAATCCCACCACAACTATAACCTTACCTTTACTATTGTCTCCATTTCCCCAACAATCCCTCCAGCCTGCCCCCATAGCAGGCCCAAATTAATTGATTTTATATTGCTTGTTGCCACTAAATGTCTAATAGGACCTTTGACTTTTGAATGATGGTTGGGAGCTGTCGGTTTGTACACCTTGTATCTTTCTAACCACCTGGGAAAGCTATAGTCTTTTAGTTTGTCATTTATGTTTGATTGTTTAGGGGTCATACCTGGTGGTGCTTAGTATTGGGAGAAAAGCCCTTTTTGGTCTGCTTTGAAGTGTAACACATCCCTGGGCTCAGTGGGCAGATGTGTTGGGAGAGAAACACATTTTGATCTGCTTTGAAGGGAAGTCTGTTGGAATGTATATCACAGTTCAATGGGGACAGGATGTTTCTGGCAAATGTGTGGTGAAGGTGTGACCCTATTTATAGATAACATGTTTGTTCTGATCATCCTGTGTACATGACCAGTTGCACTCTCCCATCACCTCCTCGACCTATATAAAGGCTTGATGTCTCTCAATAAAATGGAACTGCCTTACAGGACCGCCACTATGCTCCTGTGCTTATTTCTTATTTCTTGGAGGAGGCGGTGGCACGGTTTGCTCTTTTCCCCCCGGACTCCTCCCTTTAGCTGGAGGGAAGCTCCGCCCTGTCCTCAGGACCCTGAACAGCGGCCCCTTGCTGGATGAGGGAGCATGCTGGACAGAGGCTGGGAGAAGATCCTAACACTCTGGGGTTCCTGGCAGTGCTTGGAGGACCAAGTGGTGTTGAGGGGTCCTCCTGCATGTAAAACATGTGCTATCTTTGAGCTATCTCCTCAGTCCTACTGAAGGTTTAATTGTGTGTATGGGCTAGAGTTACACAGGTAATGTGTAGTGTTGAGGGATTACTTCTGGATCTGTGCTAATGGATCACTCCTGCTGGTGCTTGGGGAAACGTGTGATTCTAGAGGTGAAACTAGAATTAGGATCAACTGTGTGTAAGGCTAGCAGCCTTATCTCTAAATCCTGGAAGATTTATTTATTTATTTTTTGCCACAGCCAGCTGTACTTAGGATTTATTCCTGGCTATGCACTCAGGGATCACTCTTGGAGGGCTCAGAGTACCATATGGGGTTCCAGAGAACAAACCTGGGTTGGCTGCATGCAAGACAAGGGCCTTACCCACTATACTATCTCTCTGGCCCCTGAAGGTTTATTTATTTATTTATATATTTTCATTGTAAATATTATTTAAAATTTTTTTTATTTTATTGAATCACCGTGACAAAAATTATAAAGCTTTCAGGTTTAAGTCTCAGTCATATAATGACTAACCCCCATCCCTTCACCAGTGCACCTATTCCCCCACCAAGAACCCCAATATACTCCCCTCCCACCCCCCCACCCCTGCACCTGAGTGGCTAATGATCTTCACTTTATTATCTCTATACTTTGGATACATTCAACATTTCAACAGAGAACTGACTATTATTTTTTTAAATTCTTTTATTGATTCACCATGTGGAAAGTTACAAAGCTTTCAGGTTTAAGTCTCAGTTATACAATGCTCAAACACCCATCCCTTCACCAGTGCACATATTCCACCACCAAGAATCATGATATACCTCCCCCCTTCCCCCCACCTCCCTAGCCCCCCACCCCGCATGAGTAACTGGTAAATTTCACTTTACTTTCACTTTAATTTGATTACATTCAATATTTAAACAAAAAAATTCACTATTATTGATTTGGAGTTTCTCCCCCCTAAAGTCGATCTGCTGAAAAGAAAGCATTTGGTAATTTGTTTTCCATTGCTGAGAATGAAGAGATATGAGGTCAGGAGGCCGCACTAGCAGCAGCATAGTTTTGGTTTTGGATTTCTGTATTTTAGTATTTTAGTAACTAAGTCCAGAGAAATGTCTGCCAGGAATCGCAACATTGTAAGCTTGTACCTCTCAGCTACTTTATATTCCACATATAAGTGTGATCTTTCTATATCTGTTTCTTTCTTTCTGACTCATTTCACTGAGCATGATACTTTCCATGTTGATCCACTTATATGCAAATTTCATGACTTCATGTTTTCTGACAGCTACATAGTATTCCATTGTGTAAATATACCAGAGTTTCTTTAGCCAATCATCTGTTTTCGGGCACTCTGGTTTTTTCCATATTGTGGCTATTGTAAACAGAGCAGCAATGAACATGGAAATGCAGATGTCATCTCTACTATACCTTTTTGTCTCTCCGGGATATATTCCCAGGAGTGTTATTGCTGGGTCAAATAGGAGCCCAATTTCTAACTTTTTGAGAATCGTCCATATTGTTTTCCAAAAGGGCTGCACCAGTCGGCATTCCCACCAGCAGTGAAGGAGAGTCCCTTTCTCCCCACATCCACGCCAACACCGGTTGCTTTTGTTTTTTGGGATGTGGGCCAGTCTCTGTGGTGTGAGATGATATCTCATTGTTGTTTTGATCTGCATCTCCCTGATTATTAGTGATGTTGAACATTTTCTCATGTGCCTCTCAGCCATTCGGATTTCTTCTTTGGAAAAGTTTCTGTTCATTTTATCACCCCATTTTTTGATCGGGTTGCCAGTTTTCTTCTTGTGGAGTTCAACCAAACTGACTATTATTATTTGGAATTTTCCCCCAACAATCAAACCTGCTGAAAAGGCATCATTTGATCATTTGTTTTCCATTGCTGAGAATGAAGATTATAGGAGCTCGCACGGCCGCGACAGCAGCTGTGCGGTTTTGGATTTCTGTTGCTTTAGTTCAGTTTACAGTCTAGATGCATTTCTATAAGTCTCTGGGTGCCAAAATAGGTTAGTAGACCTCCTGGATCATAGTCTTTAAGGAGCAGAGGGGCCGTGTTGTGCGCGGCTGCTCCGGATCTCATCTGGGTGGAGATCGTGCCAGTAACACCCTCATCCCATGATCTCTTGCGTGCCATGTCACTACAAGCTCTACCTCTGGGTTGTGAGTTCTGGAGAATGGCGGATGCCACGTGGGTGCTGCTGTTGCTGCCGCTGCTATCTTCCTCGTAGAAAGAAAGCGTTGGGAGAGAAAATCCTTCCCCCTCCCCGGGCAGCATGGGGTCGTAGCTCAGCTCACAGTCTAGATGCATTTCTATAAGTCTCTGGGTGCCAAAATGGGTTAGTAGACCTCCCGGATCATAGTCTTTAAGGTGTAGAGTGTACATAGTCTTAGTCTTTAAGCCGTATTGTGTGCGGCTGCTCTGGATCCTGGCCCCTGAAGGTTTAATCCATTCTTTAACAAAAACAAAACAAATGAAAAAGGGGTTCAGGGCTATAATACAATGGGCAGGGTGCTTGCCTTGCAAGCATCCAACCTGGGTTTGGTCTCTGGTACTCCATATAGTTTCCTGAACACTGCCTGCAGTGATCTTTGAGCATCATCTGGTGTGGCCCCCAAACAAAACAAAACAAAACAAATAAAAATCCTACCCCACATTTACTACCCATGTCTCACCTGGATTTTTAAACATATTCTATTATTTAATTTACTGTGTTTATTATTCATTGTCTATTCATTGTCTACCCTCCCGTGAGTATAAACTCTATAATTACAGGAGTTATATCCTTCTTTTTGTTTTTGTTTTTTTGCAGAACCTCCTGCCCCCGCACCAGGCTGTCTTCACCTGGGCCCCTCAGAGGGGGGCGGGTTGAGTTTACGTCCCCACTCTAAGCAGAACTCCAGCAGTAAAAAACTTCCAGAACCCAGCCATAGCCATGCTCAAGGCCACTCTTCACATGCTTAGACGAGCATCATGCATGAAGTAACTGGTAGAGCAACCCAGGTATTAGGGACCTGTGGCTGAGATCTTCAAGCCTGCTCTGATCAGGGCTGGGCCTCCTCCACCCAGATCCCCCATTTTCCAGTAGCTTGGCAGTCACACCCAAACTCATCAATGGCCAAGATCCAGAAACTATAAAATGAAGTTTCCAGAAGAGAGTGACGCATTATTTCCTCGGTTCCTCTCGGAGAACCCGGCAAGCTACTGAGAGTATCCCGCCTGCACGGCAGAGTCTGGCAAGCTACCCGTGGCATACTCAATATGCCATAAACAGTAACAAATGATGGTTCATTCCCCTGACCCTGAAAGAGCCCCAAATATGCCATTGGGCTACACTAGCACACGCCAGGGATGAATGGAGATGTTACTGGTGCTGCTCGAGCAATTCGATGAACAATGGGATGACAGTGATATCCTTTTTAAAATTATTATTATGTAAGGATGTTTAAATCACTGAAGTGTGATGAACTTCTGGGTAAATATTATTTGGATAAGTTGAAATATAACAGAGGGACTTAATTGGCTGGGTAAGTTGATGGAGGTTGTAAATAAAAAAATTGAGCTGTACATGATTGAACCTTTCTACAGCATGCATTTAGGAACATTTGGAATGGGAAATGTGATAGAGTACCCAAGAGTGTAGAAATAGAAACATTTCCAGGGAGCTGGAGAGAAAGTGGCAGAGGAGGTTTCCTTGCATGTGGCCACAGGGATTCAGTTCTTGACACCTCATATAATCCCTTGAGCACTGTCAGGACTGAGTGATCCCTGAGCAGAATCAGGAGTAATCTCTGAGCATTGCTGGAAGTGGCCCACTAATTCTCCAGGCTTTACTCCCCCAAAAATAAAATAACAGGTGAAAAGAAGTAATATAACTGGGGCTGGCCTATTAACATGGGTGGCCTATTAACTAGGGTTGTCTCTGATAGAAGCTGTATAAAGGGATAATTGAATAGAGAAGTCAATAAGGTCATTAAATTTGGTTTCTGTACCATCTATGGACATTACATACAATCAATATATTAAAAAGTTTAAACTTGGGGCTGGAGCGATAGCACAGCAGATAGGGCGTTTGCCTTGCACGTGGCCGACCCGGGTTCAAATCCTAGCATCCCATATGGTCCCCTGAGCAGCGCCAGGGGTAATTCCTGAGTGCAGAGCCAGGAGTAACCCCTGTGTATTGCCGGGTGTGACCCAAAAAGCAAAAAAAAAATTTTTTAAAAAAGTTTAAACTTAGTCCCTTGTTGCCATTTATGGATATTCAAAATCAAGAATATGAAATCAGGGGTTGGAGAGACAATAATACAGCGGGCAGGGCTGTACTTGCTTGTGGTCAACCCAGATCTGATCCCTGATATTCCATATGGTCCCTAAGCATCTCCAGGAATAATTCCTGAGTGCAAATCCAGGAGTAATCACAGGATGTGACCCCCAAACCCAAACAAACAAAAATAATATGAAATTAAGGAAAAGGATATCACTTATATTTTCTCATTGTCAGGGTGACATCAATGGAAGAACATACATAGAATCTATGAGAAGAAAAGCCAGAGGTGATCACAATCAAGTGAACACAAAACAAAAGTTGCTGCCAAAATCTAGGACAGACAGAGCTTTACACCAAACATAGATAATCCACAGGTCCACTCTTTTCAATGACCACCACCGCTTGTTCAAGACCACCATCCACTTGAGAGCAGCAATTGGGCCTTCTTATGGCTACTGTGACAATTCAGACAGAGGGAGGTGGCTGCACTTATACATGTGCTAAATTCGCTGTACTATTGCTCCAACACTAGGGATTCAAGTTTTCTGGGTATGGATGCAAACTAAGGAAATCCACAGAGGACATTCTCTTTTCTTAATTTTTTCAGCACCCCCACCTTACCCAAGATCCTTTCCCTCAACTCCAGCCCCTTCGTCTGCTATATCTTAAGGCAGGTGAATATTCTTTTTAGGCAATTACATTTAGGAATCAGATGTCCTGGGTTCTAATTTTAGTTCCATCTTTTCTTGATTAGGCAACTCACTTAGCCTCTTGACTTCAGTTTTCTCATTCTTTATATAGGTTAGATACACTCTTTTAGAGAGTCTTGATAAAGAACAGTAATTACTTCTCTTTGGATCCTAGTAACAATCAACTTTTAAAATTAGGAGAGTTAGGTGAAGATTAAGAAAATCTAAAGAAACAGGGCTAGCGAGATAGTACAGTGGGTAGAGCACTTGCGTGCAGCTGATCTGAGTTCGAGCCCCAGCATTCCGTATGCGCCCCCCACCCCCATCCCCCACCCTTCATTACCAGGAGTAACTTCTGGGTGCAGAGTCCGGAGTAATCCCTGAGCATAGCAGTGTGAATCAAAGACCTTGAGATCAGGCCAGAATCCATAAAATATACTGAGGAAAACATCCACAGAATGGGCCAGGATCTGGACTTCAGAACTGTCTTCAGTGATGCAACATCACTGGCAAAGGCAACAGAATAACAGAATCAAAAATAAACAAATGGATGACTTCAATCAAAGAGTTTCTTTGCACGGCAAAAGAAACACGGGCTATAATTAAAAGTTAACTAACTGAATGAGAGAAAATGTTTGCATTCAGCACATCAGAGAAAGTGTTGATAGCCAAGACATACAAAGTATTCACAAAGATTTATAACAAAAAATATAAAAACCTGACCAAAATTGGGAAAAGGATATAAACATGGGCACCTCTGAGAAAACCAATGGATAGCTAACAGGCATATAAAAATGCTCACCATCACTTATTATTAGAGAAATTCAAATCAAGACAACAAAGAGATACTATCTCACACCAGTAAGAATAGCACATATCAAAAATACAGGGAACAATCTGTATGGGCGGGGTGTGGTGAAAAAGGAACTCTCATCCACTACTGGTGGGAATGTTGTCTGGTTCAAACTTTATGGAAAACAGTATCTCAGTAAACTAAAAATAGAGCCTCTATAGACCCAGCAATTTCTCTCCTGGGCATTTACCCTCAAGACACAAAATTATTTATTCAAAAAAAACATGCACACCATTATTAATTGCAGTACTTGGTATAATAGCTAAGATATGAAATCAACCTAGGTGTCTAACAAGAGATGAGTGTTTTATTTTTTTTATTTTTTTTGCTTTTTTGGGTCACACCCAGCGATGCTCAGGGGTTACTCCTGGCTTTGCACTCAGGAATTACTCCTGGCGGTGCTTGGGGGACCATATGGGATGCCGGGGATCGAACCCGGGTCGGCCGCGTGCAAGGCAAACGCCCTACCCGCTGTGCTATCGCTCCGGCCCCAAGAGATGAGTGTTTTATGAAGATGTGGTATATATACACAATGGAATATTACACAGTTGTAAGAAATGATGAAATTATGCAATTCTCTGCAACATGGATGATGAAACTGGAAAACATTAGTTTAAATGACGTAAGCCAGAAGAAGGACAAAAACAGGTTGATCTCACTTATATGTAGTATCTAGAATAACTGGACGTGGTAGGCAATGTTTGAAAGGAGGATTCATAGCTAGCCCTTGGTCCCACAGTATAGGGAGAAAAAGGACAGAGAAGGAAAAAAGTAAAGGAGGGCAGAAGAGATAGGGAGGAAGCAGTAGGGATTACAGGGTCAAGGAGATCCGAGTGAGTATATCAGTGATATAAAGGAGTAGTGTAGCTAAATATCCAAACCACAGAGTTAACAACAATAAAAACAAGTTTGGGCCAGTGATCAAACTTTAGAATGTGCCTGTCAAGGATTAACAAACTAACTACAGTTGATAAACATGACTATATTGGAGACCATAGGTTGTACAATAAAGAAGATTTCACCTAAAAAACCAAAACGAAGCAAAATAAAATCTTGCAATTTGCTGTGTCATGGATAGAATTTTGTTGAGTGAAGTCAGCCAGAAAGAGGGAGACAGGTTCAGAAGGATTGCTCTCATATGTGGCATATAAAGAGCCTGTAGCACTGTAGCACTGTTGTCCAGTTGTTCATTGATTTGCTCGAGTGGGCACCAGTAACATCTCCATTGTGAGACTTTGTTACTGTTTTCGGCATATCGAATATGCATGGGAAGCTTGCCAGGCTCTGCTGTGCGGGCAGGATACTCTTGGTAGTTTGCCAGGCTCTCCGAGAGGGATGGAGAAATTGAACCCAGGTCAGCTGCATACAAGGCAAATGCCCTACCTGCTGTGTTATTGCTACAGACCATGCTAAGAGAATAACATATGGCCAAAAGCAACCTAATCTAAGAACTGGTCTACAGACTGGAGCTTACCAGGACAGTGAGATGTGGGAGGCTAAGGGAGGGATAACAGTGAGCCCCCGAGTAAATGGTGAAGGGAAATGGACACTCCAGTGAGGGGTGTAGTGCTGAAATATTGTATACATAAAACCCTATCACTGACAGTATTTTAAAATTATAAATCACAGTAACAAAATTAAAAAATTTAAGTAGCAAATACAGAAACTCATTAGTTTTTATAGGCTATAGAACAAAGGAGGAGGAAGTGTACCAGAGTGCCTGTTAGTTTTCTGATTATGTTGGATCCAGGAGGGAAACAGAAGGGACTACTGGAGGCATATCCAGGGCAGAAAGGAAGGTAAAGAGAAATGTCCTGGCAGCCTGCCTTATGAGCAGGGGGAGAAGGCAGCTGGGATAGAGAAGGGATCACTAAGTCAATGATGGTTGGAGGGATAGTTAGGGATGGGAGATGTGTGCTGAAAGTAGATAAAGGACCAAATGTGATGGTCTCCCAGTATCTGTATTGCAAACCATAATGTCCCAAAGTAGAGAGAAAGTGAGAAGGAATTTGTCTGTCATAGAGGCAGGGTGTGGTGTGGGATGGGAGGGAAATACTGGGAACATTGGTGGTGGAAAATATACACTGGTGGAGGGATGGATGTTTGATCATTGTATGACTGAAACTCAAACATTTTGTAGCTCATGGTGATTCAATTAAAAAAAATTAAAGAAACCCTCTCCCATGTACACAAAATATTCTTACCAAATTTGTGAGGGAAAAATGTCCTGGCTCAGGCTATTTCACTGGGGGCAAGGCAGAATGAATTCCCTTTCCCGACCCAGGAAACCATCCCCAGCAGTCGAAAATCTCTGGAACTCAATCACTGCTGCTCACGGCCGCTTCCACATGCTTGGGTTGAGCCTCACCCATGAGTGAACCTATTCCTGGATATCTCATGCCTCACATCCCTAGTGTTCCAAGAGTAGCGCACTATGTTTGATGGGGTTTAAAGTAGAAGGCAACCAATCTTAGAGGGAAATATATTTTTACATATCTATATATGAGATCGTTTCAGCCCCAAGACCTCTAAATGTTCGCTTTACTGGATAAAACTGCGTGGATGGTCATGCAAGAGCGCCAGCTATCCCGAGGGAAACTTCGGAGGGAACCAGCTACTAGATGGTTCCATAATCTTTCACCCCTGTACCCAGGTAGGATGACCAATTTGCATGTCAGGACCGCGCTACAGACCTCCACCAAAGTTTCCTCTGGTTTTGCCTTGCTCAGGCATAGTTCACCATCTTTCGGGTCCTGGCTGGAGCGATAGCACAGCAGGTAGGGCGTTTGCCTTGCATGCAGCCAACCTGGGTTTGATTTCTTTGTCCCTCTCGGAGAGCCCAGCAAGCTACCGAGAGTATCTCACCTGCATGGCAGAGCCTGGCAAGCTACCCATGGCGTATTCGATATGCCAAAAACAGTAACAACAAGTATCACAATGGAGACATTACTGGTGCCCGCTCAAGCAAATTGATGAATAATGGGATGACAGTGATACAGTGTATATATGTATATATATATATAAGCACATGAGGCTCAAACCTATAAAAACATGCTATTAATGTCTTATAGAAGGGTTAATGACCCCTGGGTGAAATACAGGAATCTTCACACACTTTCTTCTAAGGAAACTTTTTGAATCATTTTCAGCGGTTTATTCATAACAAACAATACAAAATGAAATATTTTGGTTCGGCTTTGGGGCAAGGGTTGGTGTTTGGGATGAATGGAAACATCAGAAATATGGTAGTGGGAAGGTATAATGGTGGTAGGGATTGTTGATTGTTGTTTGAGTATTAAATGTAATCAAATATTGTGAACTACTTTATTTAAAAAAATGTCCTGGTTCCCCCTTGCTTCCAGCCTCCCAATAGAGTCCTCTGGCTAAACCAGGCTGTCTGAGAATCCTTGTAGGCTAAGGCATCAACTGCCGAGGAAGAGGGGAAGAGGTGGTGATGAGAGGGGAAGTGTTATAATCCTAGGCAAACAGACCAGAGGAAGTACTCTCTGTCCTTCTCCCTGGAACGGATCTCATCACAAATCTTTGTTAATCAAACTTATCTCAGAGTAAAGCAAGTTGACCTTGCTCCATCCTGTCCCTCAGCAGTAATTAATCACCAACCCAGTAAAGCTTACAGAATTCCAAAAACTGAGAGTTGAGGTCACTCATGATCACTGCCTCTACAATGACCAAGATTCATGATGAAAGAATTAGCACGAAATCATGTTTTTATTGGAAACTTTAATCAGTATTTTTTTCCTTGCTTATAAAGGTAGGAAAGTATTTGTAGGGAGTATGGCTAACCCTTTCCTAATTTTCTTTTATTTTTGGGTCATGCCTGGCAATGCTTAGGGGTTACTCCTGGCTCTGCATTCAGGGATCACAGGTACTCAGTGAACCATCTGGGATGACAGGGGTCAAATCCCAATCAGCTGTGCGCAAGGCAAATACCCTACCTGCTGTACTATTGCTCTGACCCATTTCCTGAATTCTTAAAACCATTTTATTAGTCAAATAATCAAATACTTTGTGTTTGGTAGCTGTTATAAACACACCATACAACAAAAGACTTTTTCAATTCCTTAGAATCCCATTCCTATTTTCAGTTCAGAAATGGTCTCTAAACACAACCAACTGCTTCTTTGATGAGGATGCTGGGAAATATACAGGGACCTCACAGGAATTAAAGAAAATCTTTCTGTAAATTCAGATGCTAAACATTTCCTCCTTTATTAAGTAGATACTAGTGTAAGATCTGGAATTGGCTATTTCTCATTATGTTAAACATACTCACTAATTGTGAAAAGGAGTAGTTTACACATTAGGGATCATCCTAGAGATTTATTCATTGCTCACTTTAACATTATTTCTGCCAAATATATTTCCATAATATATTTGCCCAGTTAACCCACTTTAGTCATCAACAGATCTGTTTCCCCATCTGCATCATTATCTCCTGTAAAATTTTTGATGTTTCCTGTAAAACTGATAATGTGTTCTAGAGAGAAATGCCTAATTTCCCTTTCTTAATCAATAAACTTCTTGACTATTTAATAGCTAGGGTACTCCTAACTTACCTTTCTTGGACTTGACTGTTATCCTAAAGACAATCCTACATCGTAATTCACGATAATGGCGAATACATAAAATGATCAAGATACACTTCATACATATAAGCTATTTTTTAAAGTTTAACCAGAAACTATGATTTTCAAAAATAAATAAATAAATAATATTTTTCTTTTTGGGTCACACCCAGCAATGCTCAGGGAATACTCCTGGCTCTGCACTCAGGAATTACTCCTGGCGGTGCTTGGGGAACCATATGGGATGCTGGGGGATTGAACGCGGGTTGGCCGAGTGCAAGGCAAATGCCCTATCCGCTGTGCTATCTCTCCAGCCCCCATATAAGTTATTTTTTTACAAATACTATGTTACCTATAGCTCATCCTCCGTAGAACTTAAAATTTCAGTGTTTCAGTAAGGTTTGGTTAGACAGTCTGAGGCATTGAGATATGTACGCGAAAGAAATACTTAATGGAAGATTACAAACTGTCTCTGGTGTTGTGCTGTGCCCCGGAGCAGCCTGTTCAACCCCTTTTATTAATTAGCTTAATGTTCTAACCAATGATATTCAGCCACATAGGCAGAATATGCAAATTAACTTAGTCAACGGAAACAGTATCAGAGTCAGTTACATAACCAGAAGCATAGTTAGTTAAAGTAACAGTAACAGAAAAACAATCTTTACCTCCAAGCCTAAGTAGGCATGAGGTTGTGAGATGTTGTACACCAATATTCCAGAGTTTTCCCTTATAGGAATAGTAGAATAAACAATTAGGTTGCTCAGGATTTGGATTAATTATGAACTAAAGATTTTCCTTTCTTCCTTTTTTTTTGGGGGGGATGTCAAACCTGGCGATGTTCAGGGGTTACTCCTGGCTCTGCACTCAGAAATTACTCCTGGTGGTACTGAGTATATGGGATGCCGGGGATCAAACCCCAGTTGGCTGCATGCAAGGCACATTCCCTACATGCTGTACTATCGCTATGCCACAGAAATCAAAGACTTTTCCTTTCAAAATCCTAAAATAAATTAGTGCAAACTATTTGGAAGGAACTGGAAGGCATCATGTTTAGTGACATAAGGAGAAGCAAAAATATCAGATGATCTCACTCATCTTAGATCTATAAGAAGATGAAATTGATGTAGGCAGCAGGCAGATACAAAAGGTCCCCTCCCAGGTGATGGCAGTAAATTACCAGCTCTAAAGTTGCAAAGGCCAACCTTGCAGAAAACAGGAACTAAGGTCTGATAAGACCCTCACCTGGCACCAACAAAGGACCCTGAGGAGGCTGGACCCCCTGCCACAGAAGCTCCTGTAGAAACAAAATGGCCAGGAAAGGAATTTCAAAGACCATTCCCATCTCCCTTGGTAACCTCCTTAGCAAAGGACTTTGATCTAGATAGAAGTTCCATGTAGGGTGGGGACAGGTTGGAGAAACCCTATAAGGGCCACCTTGAACAAAGGAGGGGGCGCACATATGTTGCCAGAGTCCATGTGCTGCTTGTGCCCACATGGCCAAGCACATGTGGTGCCTGAGCACATGTGTCGCCGGCATCTCCCCTCTTGAGATGTGTACTTTCATGCTTTCATGTCTAATGCTGGGATGTATGTAGGGGCTCTATTCGCCCTTGGAGAAGCCTGGGTTTTCTCTTGAACGTGTTACTCTCTATTCTCTCCCACTTTCTCTTCCTCCTTCCCTTCAAAACCTCCAAATAAAATCTGTTTTACCTCACTCTTGTCTACTCCTAGAATTATTTTCTGTGAGGTGAAACAAGAACCCAGTAACCCTGGGTCCCGGGTGGCAGAGTCTGATGGGGAGAAAGTGACCATCTTTCTCCTCCCCACTTCCTATAAGTCACCAGAAGGGCCCACCGATATCAAAATAAGGGAATAGGCAGTATAAAAGATGACAAAGCCTTTGTTATAAAACAATATTGAGAGTAGGAGAAGGGAGTAGGGTAGAAGGAAGAAGAGGACTAGTGGTGAAAGGTCTTGGACACTTTGGTATTGGTGATGAGGAAAGTAGACCCCTGCTCACATTTCAAACAGGCTAGCGCCAGAGAACAGGTGCTGCCAGGGGCAGGTGAGTCTGGGTGACCCAACATAACCATGGAATGCATTTGGGATGTACTTAAGACTATCATGGTCTCATGTTGTAACCTTGGTAACCTGATATTGCCGGTGGAGGTTCTGGGGTGACTTATGTAAAATGGGGAAGAGAAAGGCGTCACTCTCATGCAGAAAATCCTCCTCTTTCTCTCTATCCACCTCTGTCACCCTGTAGAATAACATTGATTTGTTCTTTCTCCTTTACTATATAGAGATTATGTTTTTTTCGGGTGATACCCATCACAGTGCTCCTGAAGCACCTCCATTTCTCTGTGTTTATTGGAATGTAGCTGTAAACATTTTAGGATAACATTAGTATGTCCTGTTTCCCTTGCCACCGGGTACTCAGGTTTATCACAGTGTTACTGAGGAATTTCCATTCCACCATATTTATCTTTAAACTCCTCTCTATGCTCTCTTCCCCAACCAATCTATCACCTTTACCCCTAATTAGAAATCTATGATTTTATATGTATGAGTGAAATATTGCCTTTCTCCTCTCCTTATGTCTTTTGAATAGTTTACTTTATAGCAATATCCTTTTTGTATAGACACAGGAAGACAGTTAATATTATGCTTTTGTAACTTGGGATTTAATTCACTTCAAATATTATTCACTCCTGGGCACCTGCTTTCTCGACTTAAGCCTCAGTTGCCCTTAGTTCCTAGCACCCCAAAAGCAGGGTCCCGACGAGGGACTGAATGGGCAAGCCATGAGCTACCCTGGCATCGAAATGGGCCAGGCCTAAGCACCACAATACTCGACTATAAGTTGAGAGCATGGTCATGGACAAATGCTGTCATGACCCAAAAGTAACAACGAGATTAGGACCCTGCTAGGGTTAGGAAAGAGTAATCTGGCCTGAGCACTGTAGTCTAAGATCAAGATGATCCCAGGAGAGCAATTCTGTAAGCTTAAGGTATCCCTTACTGTGTCCATACAAAATAATTAATATTATGAATGTTTATGTGTTTGTTGAACTAAGGAAAGGAGAAACACCCCATAATTGGAATTTCAGTTTTGGGAGAGTCATCCTTCAGAATGAGAATCTGTCCTAGAAGAAGCTTACTCTGAGAAAAAGACTTTACCTCTGTTGATTGTATTACACCTATATGTAATACCTATGTGTAACACCTATGTGTAAGCCCCAACATCTCATGCGTTGGAATTTAATGAGACTGTAAGAGTGGGCAGAGGGAGAAGAAGGAGAATGATAGAGCCAGAAGGAGAATGAAGGGAGATCCAGAAAGAGAATGAAGTAGCAGGGGGGAGGAAGAAGCAGGAGGAGAATCAGAGGAGAATAGAGATGGGAATGAAATAAACTGCAACTGACATCAACTAGCCTGGCCCTCATTTCCTCCTTCGTTCGGCCATCACTATCAACCTCCTCGGGGTGGGGAAGTGGCCTGAGACTACCCAGCATGGGTGGTGGAGAGAGAGAGCCTCCGCATCAAGACCCCTCGTAATTTTTTTAGTATCGTAATTTATTTAGTAAATACATATCACCCCAGGAAGTGCCTGGAAAAAAATCTAGGACTGATAAAGTCCATGAGTTTATCAGTCTCAGAGTTCCTCCTGAGCATGGACTTCTCTTCAGCGGTGACTTCTTATCCTGCCAGCCCCACGAAGCTCCAGTTGTTCTGGGAAGCTTGGTACTTGATAACTATCACTCGATTTCTGGCACACCCTGGACTCAGGCAGGAGCGAAGAATTGCTCTTTACAGGAAAGGAGAGTTAGAATGAAGGGAGATCCAGAAAGAGAATGAAGTAGCACGGGGGAGGAAGAAGCAGGAGGAGAATCAGAGGAGAATAGAGATGGGAATGAAATAAACTGCAGCTGACATCAACTAGCCTGGCCCTCATTTCCTCCTTCGTTCGGCCATCACTATCAACCTCCCCGGGTCTATCAACCTTACCCAGGTCTTTAGGGTCAGTCACCTTTCTGCAGAAAAGAATTTTAGGAGGAGATGAACAATGAAATAAAAACAGCTTAAAAGTTTTTTTAAAAATTTAAAATTTTCAATTTTTTAATTTTATAATCACAATGGACTGGAGCGACAGCACAGCAGGTAGGGTGTTTGCCTTGCATGCGGCTGACCCAGGTTTCATTCCTCTGTCTCTCTCGGAGAGCTTGGCAAACTACCGAGAGTATTCCACCTGCATGAGAGAACCTGGCAAGCTACGTGGGTCATATCCGATATGCCAAAAACAGTAGCAACAAGTCTCACAGTGGAGACGTTAATGGTGCCTGCTCGAGCAAATCGATGAACAACGGGATGACAGTGCTACAGTTCACAATATTTGATTACATTTAATATTCAAACACTAATCCCACCACCATTACACATTCCCACCATCATATTACAGATGTTTCCATCCTGAATCCCAATTCCTGGTCCAAAGGAGAACTGAAATAATTTATGTTGTGTTGTTTGTTATGAAAAACTGCTGAAAATGCTACAAAGAAAGTTTTCTTCAAGGAAAGAGTATGAAGATTGCTGTATTTTACCCAGAGGACATTAAGCCCTTCTATGAGAGATCAATAACGTGTTGTTAAAGTTTAAAAACAGCTTTTATTTGGAAATTTTGACTAAGAGAAAGGAGAGAGGGTAGAAGGGAGGGAGGGAGGGAGGGAGAGAGGCAGTGTGTGTGTGTGTGTGTGTGTGTGTGTGTGAGAGAGAGAGAGAGAGAGAGAGAGAGAGAGAGAAAGAGAGAGTGCAGGCTTCTTCAAAGTTGGAGAGAGCCCAGAGCACACAGCTCAAGAGGGAAGTTGTGCTTGAACACCATGTACCCGCAACAACACGTGCTCTTGGGCAACACGTGTTTGTTGGTGTTTGTTGCATGGCACATACATGCCATTCCTTTTTTTGAGTTGACTTTTTATACACTTCTCCAAAAATGCTGCTCCACTCCCACCCACCACCCCAGCCCCTTGCTAGGGTGGTTGCTGAGGGAGAGTTTGGGGTGATTGATGGTCTTTTGCCACTTTTTTTTGCTGTTCTTGCTGCAGCTGAATTGTTGCAGCTTCTCCTCCCAGGGGGTCCATCCAACTCTGTTCTCTGGAAGCCTTGTGCACTGGGCCTGGAATTCTGCATCTCAATGGCTTTTTGGGCTCCTGAGATGGATCCTTTGTGTCAAAAACCTCCATGTCTTCAGGCTGATTCAGTTTGACTGTTTTTCCCCAATACGGAATATGAGGCATGCCCGCCATGCCCCCTCCCCTCCCAATTTCCTGCCTGTAGCGCTTGGAATGATACTCCAAATATCCTTATGTCCTTTAAGGTAGCCCAAACACTGCTTTGCAAAATAACTGTAAAGTTTGCTCTGGATCAGGACCAAATGGGGACCAGATAGTGACATTTCTGGAATCAGAGATCACTCTGCCCTCTTGACATCGAAGACAGGACTTATGGCCCATTCCAAGCCTGGCAACCCCTAGGCTGCATTCCATGCTTCCATACCAGGATACCACTCCCAGTGGTCTCTGTTTCATTTCCCACCCAAGAAAACTTAAAATCCCACTTAGTCTCCCGAAAGGCACAGTTCTACCCCAACCTCACCAGAGTTTGGTAGGGTCCAGTCCGCCTGGGAGCGAACCCCAATAAACTTGTTTCTTTTTTTTTTTTGCTTTTTGGGTCACACACGGCAATGCACAGGGGTTACTCCTGGCTCTGCACTCAGGAATTGCTCCTGGCGGTGCTCAGGGGACCATATGGGATACTGGGAATCGAACCCGGGTCGGCCGCGTGCAAGGCAAATGCCCCACCCGCTGTGCTATCGCTCCAGCCCCTAAACTTGTTTCTTTACATTACATTATTTCTTTACATTACTCTTCTCTGTCCCTATGTCTGCACTGGGTGAGGTCTCAGACCCATCAATAATATGCTAGGATATTTCACAAGGATGAAAAGTAAAAGGAAAGTTGCTTGCTTTCTTTTTCTCTTTGACCACCCATGTGAAAATTCAGTCCTAAAATCACTATCTATTTTCCCACATTCTTTTTGAACCATGTTACATGGATTGTATGGATTGAATTTTCCTATTACATTTCATATTCATTTATTTTTTATTGTTTGCCCTCACTATAGAACATAAGCTCCATGAGAGCAAGCCATGGCTTCCTGCCCCGATTATCTGATGAGTCTAATGGGGGTTCAGTGGAAATTGGACAAATATAAGTGGAACAAAATGTAATATGAGGGAGGATTTTCACCAGTTGAGCAAGTTGACAGAGTTTAGAACTAGAAAAATAGAGTTCAGGTGAATTTAACGCTCTTTAGAGTATATCTGGGGAGTATGAGGCAGGCAGGTAGACAAGGAAGGGCCCCCATGGAAATGGAATTCCTGGGAAGTCATAACCAATTAGTCCTAAGGCTGTCAAGACCCACTTTGTGGATACAGGAACTAAAACCTGATAAGACTTTTATCTGGCACCAGCAGCTGACTTCAAGGAGGCTGGACTCCTCCTTCCTACAAAAAGGATAAAACTTCAGCAAAGACATGGACTGTGATAAGAACATTTTCCTCAAATTTCCCCCAAAGCTAGAAATTCATTCTTTTATGATGGCATTTGATCAACCCCCATGTCCCTCCCCTTCAGAAAACTCCAGGCAGTGGCAACCTAAAGAATATCCATTATCCATATTGTGGGATATTATTGGTTTATCCTTTCTCTTCCACCTCAAGGAGCTTGGGTTTACTGAGTAACACCCATCACAATGCTCCTGAAGCACTCCCATTTCCTTGGTATTCATCTTTAACTCCTCCTTAGTGCTCTGCTTCCCCTATCTGTTAACCACTTATTTTCTCTAACCAGAACATGTGACTTTTAAAGTCAAATTCTTCAGAGATCTCTGGATTTGTATTTGTAAGTGAAATATTGCTTTTCTCCTTCCTTTATGCCCTTTGCAATTTACTTTAAAGAAATGTCCATTTTGTATAGCCACAGGAAGACAGTTAATGCTATGCTTTTATTACTTGGGAGTTAACTGACACCGAATGATATTTGTGTGTCTGTCATATTTACTTGACTTAAGCCTCAGTTGCCCTTAGTTCCTAGCACCCCAAAAGCAGGGTCCCTATGAAGGGACTAGATGGATGCAGGGCAAGCTGTAATCTACTCTGGCATCGAAACGGGACAGGCCAAGGGCCATAAAACTTATAATTAAGTTAAGAGCATGGTCGTTTACAAAATCTATCATGAACCAAAGAGAAGTGACTGGACAAGGACCCTGCTAGTGTTAGGAAGGAATAATCTGGCCCGAGGACTGTAGTCTGGGTTCTATAGCGAGATGTCCCCAGGAGAGCCACCCTTTAAGCTTAATGTATCTCTTACTGTGGCCATACAAAATGACTAGAAAGATTATTAAGAAGTAAATCTAAGATGACTATTTGTGGACTAAGGAAAGGATAAGTGAGCCCTTAGATGAAATTCTATCCTTAAGAGGATCTCCTAACAGGAGGAGGTCTTTGTCTTAGAAAAGCTTCTGCTGAAGGGAGGGTTTTCATATGTTTATTGTGCCATCTCACCTAAGTGTAGTGGCTACCCCTAACCTTGGTTGTTGGGCTCTTGACTAAGGCAGCAAGATGGGGTGTGGAGAGACCAGCATGGGGAAAGTAGGAGGAGGAATATGGGCAGTGAGTGAGACTGGAAGGAGTCAGAGGAAGACTAGATGGAAATAAACGGCTATTGATCACCAACCAGTCTGGCCCCTGTTTCCTCCTTTTGTCTTTTCCATCAGCCATCTGGGGTGGAAAAGTGGCATGGCCACTGAACCACAAGAGAGCCCACACACCCATTTTTGAACACACACCATCTTAAAGGCTGTGCAGGGCTGGTTCCACCTCTGGAGAAGCCCACGTCTCTCCTGAGCGCATTACTCTTTGTCTTCCTCCTTATCCTTCCTCGAACACCTTCAAATAAAATCTATTTTTACTTCTCTGCTCATCTAATCCTAAACTTCTTTTCTTTGAGAATGCAAAGCAAAGAAACCCAGGGTAAGACCTAGGGCTGGCTTTCCTTTCCTGCAAAGAGCAATTCTTCGCTTCAGCCTGAGTCCAGGGCCTCCCTGAGAAATCAGGTGGTGGGGAATAACTCCTGTGCTGTGCAGAACAAGTGGATGTCAGGTGTGGCTTGATGGATTCATAGAGGGGCTGCTGAATCTTGAGGTCCATGATACTCAGGGGCTCATTGCAGACTTTATTAGTCCTAGCCTTCCCAGCCAATCCCAGAGTAGCAGAAATGGATCAGGAGAAGGTGGCCATTTCTCCCTTTTCCACTTCTCATAAATCACTTGAGGTCCATTGGCATCATTTTTAATAGAAGGTTATAATAAGAACAACCAGAAAGGTGGTTAAGAGAGATGGGGCCAGGGGCTGATAGCACAGCAGGTAGGGCATTTGCCTTGCACACAGCTGACCCGGGTTCGATTCCCAGCATCCCATATGGTTCCCCGAGTACCGCCAGGAGTGCTTCCTGAGTACAGAGCCAGGAGTAACCCTTGTGAATCACTGGGTGTGACCCAAAAAGCAAAGAGAGAGAGAGAGAGAGAGAGAGAGAGAGAGAGAGAGAGAGAGAGAGAGAGAGAGAGAGAGAGAGAGATGGGGCCTAAGAGATAGTGCAGGGGTTAAGGTGCTTGACTGCTTGATTTGCACACAAAGTTTTTTGCATGTTTTTTTGAACCCTGGTTCAACCCCCTACAGCAATATTGTCCACTGAATACTCCTAGGAGTGATCCCTGAGCATAGAGCCAGGAGTAAGTTCTTAGCAACTTTGGATATGATCTAAAAATAAGAAATGAAAAAAGAAAGAAAGAAAGAAAGGGGGGGTGGTGAGGTAAAGAGGGAGAAAGGAAATAAGGAAGGAAGGAAGAAGGGAAGGAGGGAAGGAAAGAAAGAAGGGAGGAAGGAAAAGAGGAAGGAATGGAGGGAGGGAAAGAAGGAGGGTGTTAAGGGGAAAAGAAAGAAGGAAAAAAGAGAGGGAGGGAGAGAGAAAGAAAAGAAGAAAGAGAGAATGTGAAGGGAGAGGAAACAAGCAAGATATCTGAGGCTGGCCTATTACAGGGATGTCCCCAAAACATTTGGGAAGTCTAGAGGGAACCTAGCAGAAAGCAAAATTAAAAAAGGGAAGTTAAGAGGCTCTTTTAATTGAGTGCCTCAATTTTTATTAATAAATTTTAATAAATGCAATACATTTTAATTTATTACACCCAATAATCTTTAGTTTAAGTTTGGTCCTGTTGCTATTTGGTGTTGGTGGCTATGAAAATCAAAAGAAGGGCTAGTGACCCTCATTTTGGTCATGATCAGGGCAAAGGCAAAGGAATAACATATGAACATGATCTCTACAAGAGGAAGCAGAGGTGATCATAATTAAGTGAACATAGAATCTGTGGGCTGTTTTAGGTATCTAGGACAGACATTGCTTTCCTCCTGCATAGAGACAACACACAACTTCCTATTTTCAGTGACCCTCTCAGATTTGTGGTTCCACGAGAGTCGAAATAGGGCCTTCTCTTGGGGCTGTGAGACAATGTAGGAGAGATGGGTGGTGCTCTGCTACAGGGAAACTGAAATTTGTTCTCCAATGCTTCCCACAGCTTCCAGGAGAGGGTGCTTAGCGGGCCAGGAGGCAGAGCTCATAGGTGGGAGGTATGTTGCCAAAGCCTGAGAGCTTTGGTGTGATATTAATTTCAGCAGGTGGCACCAGAGAGCGCAGGGAGAAGTTCTGAAGGATGGAGGTGAAGTAGAGAAAGAGTTCCATCCTGGCCATGGCCTCCCCAAGGCAGACACGCTTTCCTGTGGACACAAGGGGAGAACAGGTCACATTTGCATTGGGATATGGATGCATAGGGGTGGTCTAGACCCAACACCCACCCAAGCTTTCTCTGTCCCATCAGTATCTCTGGGGTCAGGATTCCTCAACTTATAGAGTTATTATAAAATCTCAGAGGTTTGCCATATACAGTGCTCAGTTAAGACATGCCCTTTAGACACCAGGCAGATACCTGCTCAATGTCTTGGGCATCAGATTCCAAGATGAAATAGTCCTAAGGATTCTCAGATTTGAGATATTTTCCCTTCCACTTTAGCTTCCAAAAGATTGATGTGACAGAGATACTTATAGTTAAGTGCAGTCAGTTCCAATGGTTTGGAAATCCTAAAGTAGTTTCTATTTGGTTCTCATTAGATATCTTCTCTGACCCCTGCTAAATGATATTACCTTCTTTTTATGGCTGTCACAGTTCTACGACTCTCTTATTCATTCTGGGATTCTAGGGTTTTACGATCAAATGAAATTAGGATTTATCTTCCCCTTCACACCTGAACTATGGATAAAGAAGAATGGATGGGGACACATCTAGAATGTTCCAAGAGAGAATCATATCACAGAAACCTACCAGAGGCAAAGGGTACAAAGGCTTCATTCTTCTTAAAATGGCCCTTCTCATCCAGGAAATGTTCAGGATAGAAGGAATCTGGGTAACGGAAATACTTGGGGTCTTTGAGGACTGAGCCCAGCAAGGGGAACACGTCTGTACCCTGGGAGAAAATTAGGTTAATTAGGAGAATCTGTGTTGTGATGTGACTGTAGCAAACCAGGTCGAGGGAAGGATACAGTGATTGGAGAAAGGGTGGCAATGAAGGTGTCGCCCCACCTTGGGCAGAAGGTAACCTCGAAATTCGGTATCTCGGATGACGTTGTGAGGGACACCCATGGGCACAATATCTGTTAGCCTCTGTATCTCGTGGATCACAGCGTCCGTGTAGGGCATCTTGACCCGGTCATCCACACTTGGAATCCGGTGTGGTCCAATCACTTGGTCAATCTCTTCATGGACCTTGGCTGCAAAATGTCAGAAAGCATCATAGGCAGGGACACAGGGGCACAGGATATTTAACAAGAGGTTAGAGTTTGGCCATGGATTTGTATCTAGCACTTTGGGGACACTGAAGGAACCAACCATGTGTTTCTGGGATGTCTCTTTATTCCTGACATATTGCTGGCTGGGAAACATCCATCCAACTGTTGGGAGACACACAGAATGAAACTTTGTCTGCTAGGGCATTTGTTCTTTACTTGAAAGTCATGAAGTTGGGCTTTCATATATAGATTTTTGATGGAATAAAAGAATTCCAGGGCTAACTAGGACAGAACTCAAATAAAATGATGTTTACCATGTGACAGTCACTATGAACATTATTGGTATAGCTCTCACTTAGAACACTATTGGTACATATTGGTAACATCACTCTTACTAGGAGAGTGAACTTGAAATGAAGAGCCTATCCTCTGACTCTTCATCTTGAAATGGATACAATGGTCTAATAAGCTTATGTAATGATAAAACTTACCAAAAATCCAGTATTCAAATAACCAGGACAGTGCCTAATAGAGAACGTGCACCCCTATGTTTGATTATTTATATTAATACCAAGAATGAAGGAGAGGCTAGACGAACTTGAGTGGAAACACAGGTGAGTCTTGTCCATTTTCTTTTTTTCTTTTCTTTGCTTTTTGGGTCACACCCGGCGATGCATAGGGGTTACTCCTGGCTCTGCACTCAGGAATTATCCCTGGCGTGCTCAGGGGACCATATAGGGATGCTGGGAATTGAACCCAGGTCAGCTGCGTGCAAGGAAAATGCCCTACCCACTGTGCTATTGTTCCAGCCCCAAGTCTTGTCCATTTTCTGTAGTGGGAAAAGCCATTGACTTGTGGGCAACTACATTAGATGGAAGAGGGACCAAAATGGGAGATTTTACTGAATTGAGTAATGAATTCTTTATTTTTAAAGCTTTCAGTAGACTAGACTTGCTTATTAAAGATGGGTGCTATTGGATTTGGCCACTAGAATTGGTGAAGTAATTGTCAGCAAAGATATGCATTTCCTTAATTTTGCTAAGTGACATAAACATGAGGTGAAGGAAATGCTGACTGGATTCACTCATATGTGGAACATGAATAACTAAAGCAAACAAATCAAACCAAATTTACTCTAAAAAATGTCAGCAGTTTCCCAAGAGGAAGAGAATGGGGTGGGAAGAATGAGGGATCTCTGGATGGTGGGATAAAACTGGAAAGTTGGTGATGGGAATGATAAGAATGAACACATACAGAGGCATGAAACTCAACCCCTGAAATTCCATCATATTATAACCAATGATAATTTAATACTAATAAAAACAAATACTCTAAAAATATACCAAGCTCCTAATCTCTTGGACTTGTGAATGATTCTTTACATGACAAATATTTGCAGATATCATTAAGAATCGTGAGATAGGAAACGTCCAGTTAGTCCTAAATATAATCACAAGCCTTTGTTGAGAAATAGTAGAGTCAAAGTCAGAGGAGATGGAACAATGAGAACAAAAAGCTCTGTGAAGGTTTTATGTGGCATGTTTGCAAAGGGACAGAGGGATGTGTGTTGAGGAACTGAAGGAAAGACCACCAGAATCAGATCCTGCCCTGTATCTGCAAGATGAGATGCCATTTTGAACTTGGGAGCTGTCTAAGGGAATTGGTGTATCCCACCTTCCACCTCTGGATGCTTCATCAGCAGTAGCATTCCATAGCGTAATGTAGAACTCACAGTCTCGGTGCCAGCAAAGAAGAGGTTGAGAGTGGTGAGAACCAGGTTCTTGAGATTGAATTCTGTTTGGGGATTATTTTTATCCTGAAAATGAAAAGCATAGAAATAGAATCACCCTGTTCTGTCCCCACCTTCTTAAGTTCTCATGTGTAAAGTTAAAACGGATGCAGAAGCCAAGTGGCATCTAGCAGAGTTTCTGAGACAGGTGTGTTAGAGAAGCAGTAAGCGGTAGACCTGTGTACTGGACTTTAGTGAACAGAGGGGAGAGTGGGAAGAGAGGACACAGATTACTTTACAGGATGTGAAAGTTCTAGTTCATTGGGGTATATTATTTTGCACTTTCAAGTAAACAACTTCTATATGATAATTAATTTTAAAATTTAAAGTGCCTCAAAGAAAAGTATAAGCTTCTAAAGATCTACACCTCTAACTCTACACTTCTAATCTCTAACTGTAAAGTTCCAGCTCTTAATTTAAGAGTCTTTAGATGTCCAAAGTCAAATCTAAAACTGTAATGAGTACAGTTCTGCAGTTGTAAATCACTGGTATTTGTGATTCCAAGGCATAACACTTGCGTTTCTATAATCCTCAAATGTTTGGAATGGACTTAAAAAATCAACAACTTTATGGTTTTACACATTCAAAATATCTTGTACAAATGAAGATATAAATGATGGAAATACATTTTGCTCTCTGTCTCTGGCATATTTACAGGTGAGTTAAAGTTTCAGGCACTTGAGGTTGAGGAGTTGGAGGCAAGGAGGGAGGAAGAGGAAGAAGTACCTGGTGCATCTTGACGAGAAAGCAGTCAATAAAGTCTCGAGGGTTTTGTGGATCAAGGGATGCTTCGTTGGTCTTGACTTTTTGGGCAATGAAATCCTTGAGATCCTCAATTAAGTAGTAAACGCGATTATGTCTTCCTGGCAGATATTGCATGACTCCAGAATACATGTCATATAGCTACATGGAATAGACAAAGGTGGAGAGGTGTTAACAATGGCCTCAGGGTCCACCATGGACCAAGTGTGGAACTTAAGTTTTCACACTTAATTTAAGCACCTAAACCAGGCTGAAAGTGACTGGAGCGATAGCACAATGGGTAGGGCGTGGTTTGCCTTACACAAGGCCGACCTGGGTTCGATTCCTCCATCCTTTTTTGAGAGCTCGGCAAGCTACCAAGAGTGTCCCACCTTCATGGCAGAGCCTGGCAAGCTACCCGTGGCATATTCAATATGCCAAAAACAGTAACAACAAGTCTCACAATGAAGACGTTACTGGCGCCTACTCGAGTAAATCGATGAACAATGGGACGACAGTGCTACAGGGCAGTGCTAAACCCGGCTAGGCAAATCCTTTTGCTTTTGAGACTCAGGGCAGATGGATACCTACTTCCTGGTCTTATGGAAAGAAGTAAGAGAGATGGGCAGGCACACTCAATGCTAGTTGGCAGGAGGGGAGGCTGGTAAGCACCTGTGCCCAGGACGTGCTCATCTCTATGAAACTCTCGTTGATCATCTGCAGCAACTTCAGGAACTGCTTGTCCTCATAGTCAAAGCGGCTTCCAAAGACAACAGAACTGATGACATTGGAGACAGTGCGGCTCAGGAAGAAAGTGGGTTCAATGGGGTTGCCTGGTGAAAGAAATAGTCTATGTTTAGAGGCAATTATCTGTATACTGTCATGGAGGTGAGTCCTGGATCCACTGTCCAAGTCACATGTGAGGAATCTCATTCCTAATCACCAACTGTCTTAGTAACCACCTCCTTGGTTCATAAGGATTCCATATCACTGTTCATGCTGAATGCTTAGCATACTTGACACATAGAAAGCGCTCAAGAATGGGTGGTAGAGCTTAATCACTGTGATTACTATTTAATTGTGTGCTGGAAATTGATAGTTTTGGAAAAAAGGTAGTGATAGAGGGAACTTTCTTTTTTTTATTATTTTATTTTAAAGAGTGACTGAATTCTGGGGTCTGAGCAATAGTACAGCTGGTAGGGGTTTACCTTGCACTCACTCAGATGACCTGGATTAGATCCCTGGCATCCCATGTGGTCCCTGAAGCACCACCAGGAGTAATTCCTGAGCTCAGAGCCAGAAACAATCCCTGAACACTGCCGGGTGTGGCCTCCCCATCTAATGACTGAATTCTATCTTTCACTTCCAATTTCCATTTGAGCATTTAAAAAAATCCGTTCTTGACCTCAGTTACAACTGACATAAATAAGATGATGGCAGGGTAGGGGGCCAGAGCGATAGCACAGCGGGTAGGGTGTTTGCCTTGCACGCGGCTGACCCGGGTTCGATCCCCGGCATCCCATATGGTCCCCCAAGCACTGCCAGGAGTAATTCCTGAGTGCAAAGCCAGGAGTAACCCCTGAGCATCGCTGGGTGTGACCCAAAAAGCAAAAAAAAAAAAAAGATGATGGCAGGGTCAGTGAAGTTAGGGCAGTTTTCCTATAATAATGCATATGTTCACAAGTATATAATTCTGCAATTAATGTAGTGGCTCATGAACAGTGAAAGTTCCTTATGTACTGTTTGACATCCATGGACCTCTTGCAAGAAATCTCTAATATACATAAATGTATCTCTTGGTCTCTTGTTCATTCATTACTCTTTTTCTCTGTCTCTCAGCTGAATTCTTTTAAAAATTAGTAAAATAGATATTTATATTTACAAGATGAAGCAGTTCTACATAATCTTTTCCCAATAATGTGAATATGGTCATTTTTACTAAATTTTATACTTAGAAGTGGTTTAGATTTTTTTCAAACCACAATTATGTGTGCAAGTATATAATAAAACTTTTTTTTTTTGTCACCAGAAAAAGGCATGGACTCTCAAACTGCCAAAGTCTTCATATGACATCAGGAGCTCATAAAACTGCCTTTATTTTTTTTGGGGGGGGGTACAATCAGTGGAGCTCAGGTGTTACTCCTTGATCTGCACTCAGGGATCCTCCCTGGTGTAGTTAGGGGATCATATGGGATGCTGGAATCAAACCAAGGCTGGCTGCACACAAGGCAAATAAATGTCTTATTCACTGCAAGACCCTTCCCTGGTATCTTTTGATTAAGGTTTCTGTACAATTAAGGTTCTGTACAAAGTCTCTTTCACATTAATTTGTAGCATGATGTCTGACCAGATATATTTACAAATACTTAATCTTTTCTGTCTTCCTCTATTGTAGACTTTTTCTCCAAGCAAAGTTTTGATTTTCAGGACTATTCTTGCTACAGCTACACATCACCTTGGAACCCTAGCCCAGGTGTTCCCCATACCTTTGGTCTTTCGTAATTCCTCTAACAAGAAACCAGCCTCTTCTTGGATCCTCTCCTCAATGCTTCTCTTTCCCATTCCGAAGTCCCGAAGAATTGTCAGTGAGAAGCGTCGGAGAATCCTCCATCGTTCTCCGTTAGCCAAAGCAACACCTGCAAGAATCTCTCAGTCAAGCTCCTGCCTCTCCGCCCCTTCTTGTGTCCCACTCAGTGCTGGACAGGATGGTGCCCAACTATAATAATTCTGCATGAAAACTTCCAGGAAAATTCCCAATCCTTAGTTTAGATGGAGAGACTCAGGTTCTCTCCCTACAGAACCCTCACAGTACAGTCCAGGACTCAGCTGAAAGAAAGAAAATCAGCTTAGAAATGGTTGGTAGAGGTTAAAAAATTTTTCCTTCCTTCCTTCCTTCCTTCCTTCCTTCCTTCCTTCCTTCCTTCCTTCCTTCCTTCCTTCCTTCCTTCCTTCCTTCCTTCCTTCCTTCCTTCCTTTTCCTTCCTTCCTTCCTTCCTCCCTCCCTTCCTTCCTTCCTTCCTTCCTTCCTTCCTTCCTTCCTTCCTTCCTTCCTTCCTTCCTTCCTTCCTTCCTTCCTTCCTTCCTTCCTTCCTTCCTTCCTTCCTTCCGTTTTTAATTGAATCATTGTGAGATATACAGTTACAAAATTGTTTATGATTGAATTTCAGTCATACAATGTTCCAACACCTGTCCCTGCACCAGTGCACAATTCCTGCCATTAATGTCCCAGTTTCCCTCCCTCTCCTCCCCTCCATGCCCTACCCCAGCCTGCCTCTATGGCAGACACTTCCCCCACTCCTTTCTCTCTCTCATTTTCCTTTTAGGCACCGTGGTTTACTATAGTTACTGAAAGATCATCAAACATCACTTTACCTCCTTTAAAAACATTTTTTTCCCAGAGTGATCATTTCCAACTATTATTATTATAATTGTCACTTCTCAGTTCTAACTGCACTCCTCCTCCCCCTTGGTTGCAATCTTCCTACCACGGGCCAATCCTCCTGGCCCTTTAAGAAAAATTTCTTGCTGGACTGATCCCTGGAAATGTATGAATAGATGATGGCATAGAAATGTTGAGGGAGGTAAACATATAAAACATATAGAGTTCCCCCTAATGGGGAGGTTACTTTTATTTTCTGTATTTCAGTTGGTTCTCCAAACATACCCAAATTTATACATAGTCACTTAGACCTGTATACCAGTATATCTCTACAAAGAGAGTTACCATGTAGTAGAAACACATTGAAATAATCGTATGTGCATTGCTGTTATTAATGACTTATAAATTAATGATTGAACATGTAATTCTTTCGGTGGCTTGATGAATAGAAGGAAGATTTTATTTAGAATAAATGAAAATTTCAATCTATGAAAGACATCATGTCTGGGTGAAGGATGGTTTGAGGTAAATGGTTTGAGGATGGTTTGAGGATTGTTTGAGGTAGATGGATAGATGGTTGAAAGGATGGATTAATGAGAGATTAGAAATATACAGATGGGGCAAGGAGAGATTGTATAAGAGGTAAGGCACTTGCCTTGTATTCAGCAGATCCCATTTATCCCCTGGCAGAACATATTATTCCCCAAACACCACCAGGAATTATCCCTGAGGACAGAGGCAGGAGTAAGCTCTGAGTCAGTTGGATGTGGGCTGAGCCACTCTTTCAATAATAATAATATATCGATGAAGAATGGAAGACTTCATGAATTGATGAATAAAATAATAGGTAGATAAGAAAATGAGAAATTAATTGATAGATACACAGATAAGTTAGATGGAGAGGTTGATGATGGATGACTTTATAGACCAATGGAAATGTGGCTAAATAAGAGGAAAGGTAGAGGCATAGATGGATGGGCAGGAAAAGGGAATGGATGGTGTGAGGCTGCCTGGAATGGAAGCTTGTGAGATATTTAGATGGTTATATAAGTAATGCTAGGAATGTACCTGCCTAAAATAAGGAGACAGACAGCTATGAGTTGGATATATAAGACAATAAGAAGTTTAATGATTTTAGTGGGCATGTAAAATATATAACGAATTCATCCAAGTATACATAATAATACTACAAAAGTACAGAGTTAGATGGTTTAGGTTAAAAGTTAAAAAAAGTAAAAAAAAGCTTGTGTTATCACCAAACTTTTTTCATGCCCAGCTTCTACCTTAGAAAAATTAATAAGACATTAAAAGTTTCCTCAGAGGAGTCAGTGTGATCATGCAGGTAGAGTACTTATCAGAGAACCCAGAGAATCAGAGAATCGTTTTGTTTTCAATGTTGCTGTTGTTACCTACCATAACCTTGGAAGTTTCGCTCTATTGAAGCCAGTTCTCCACGGCCACTGAAGTCATCTGCCTTGTCTACAAGGGCCTCCTTCACTGCATCATGACCACATAAAACAACTACTGGTCGGGGTCCCATGTATACGGTGAAGACTGAGCCATATTTCTCCCTGAGCTAAGAAAGAAGGAAGATACAAGAGTAGGGGCTTACAATTCAGTCAGCTTAATTAGTGGCTGAATGAATAGCAGTACTCCTACATAAAAAGAAGAGTAGGGGCTTAGTTGGGACACCGAATTTTGACTTCCAAGAATTTTAGGGGGGTGATTTCTTTTTTTTATTTTGGGTCACACCCAGCAATGAATGCACAGGGGTTACTCCTGGCTCATGCACTCAGGAATTCTCCTGGTGATGCTTGGGGGACCATATGGGATGCTGGAAATCGAACTCAGGTCGGCCGCGTGCAAGGCAAATACCCTACCCACTGTGCTATCGCTTCAGGCCAAAGGGGGTGATTTCAGTGGGATACAAGTGTGAAAATAACAGATAAAGCTGATTCCTGTGCTGGCAATGGCTATTCAGGAAAATACACAGAACCTGACTCCTGTTATCCTGGGAAAGAATCTATAGCACTGAACTCAAGTCCTCTTTAACTATGTGGAGAATGATGGACCTGGATGAGATGAATCCAGGATACATGTTTCTCTCAGAAATACTAAATTTCTTATTTCATAGAACTGAGTCTCAAACTTCTACAGCAGCCAGATGTGTTTGAAGATAACAAAATTTGCAGCAGTAGAGGTGGTATATGGGTTTTGAAATTTGCCTTGTATGAGGTGGACTCTGGATAAATCTCTGGCACCACATCTGGTTGGTTCCCTGAGCATCATCTCTATGAGCACAGAGCCAGAAGTAAGCCCTGAGCACTTCCAGGCATGTTCCTCTCTCCCCCCAAAACCCTCCCTCCAGAAAAATAAAACCCTAAAGGTATTGTGATTCCAAAGTCCTTAGATGATGAGAATTTGAAGTTCCAATGTGTACTTCTATCTGAGTTTCCAAGAGGTCACGATTCTGAAATCTCAGAATTCTTAGCACACACAAAGCCTATGTTTCACATGTGTTTACCTGTAGAACGATTTCTTCTAACTGTGAAAGAAGCAGACGGACTCACCTTCATGAAAGACTGATAGGTGGCTTCAGTACTGACTTGCAGAATGTTTCCCAGAAAGGGTATTGGTGTAGGGCCAGGGGGCAGCTTCCCACCCTTGCTGGTCCTCTTCCAGGCAATGAGGATGAACAGGCAAGATAAGCAGAGTGCCAGAAAGATGGTGAAGGCCCCTCCCAGCTCCATGGTCCCAGGATTGTGTCCAAGGTTCCAGATTCTGCCTAAATACACTCTGGGAAATCAGGTGTGTGGAAACTTGAGCACCCTGGGATCCAAATGTTTCAGATATGGATGTCATTAGGGAATTAATTGCTTTATGGGGGGGTGGATGGATGGGTTTGATTATATAACATATAATCTCTTACATGAATAAAGGTAGATTTAACTTACCTAGTGAAATCCATGAGGCCATTCCCCCTTCTTCATATTTCAGGCCTCATGGTTCTTCTCCCTAAGCTCCATCCCTTATCCAACATATCTTAGTAGGGTGTGTAAGGAATGTGAGTTCACAAAGTGTAGGGAGGTGCCTCATCTCCCCAGGCCTCCCCAGCAGAGGGACAAAGAGATGGGGGCACTCACCAATAAATGGTTAAAACAACCCATTTAATATAGAACTGCTAGCATATTTATAGTGCATCTGAAGGGGCTTGAGGTACAGGACTGCTAGTAGGTTGTGGTTGGTCATTTACAGAGGTGAAACAAGGGCAAGGCTTCTACCTTAAATCCCAGACTAGATCGTCAGGCCTGTTCAGCATGTACTTTCCCATGGGGGTCTTGTCTCTTAAGACATAACAACTTGCATCAAGACCAGGTTTTTATGCTTTTTATACTGTTCATGATCTGGTTTCAGTCACACAATAATCCAACACCCCTCCCTCCACCGGTGTCCATTTCCCACCACCAACGATCCCAGTTTCCCTGCTGCAACCTCCCCCTACCCCAGCCAGCCTCTATGTCTCTATAGCGGGCACTTCCCTTCTCTCTCTGTCTCTGTCTCTCTCTTCCAGTGGAAGGCTTTTAAATTTAGATTAGATGGTTATGACCTGCCCTGAAAATGCCCTGAGTACAACTCTTGGACAGGATCAGGATCTGTGTCTCTTTCTCTTTTGAAAATATTCATCTTTGGTGGCCTGGGAGACTTCTGTGAGTTAGGCATGCAGCAACCATAGAATAGGTACTTGCTAAAATAAAAAGTGGTGCTGCTTGGAGTAGAAAATGCTGTAAAAAGAAACTATATTCACCCTTTACAACATGGAAACCTGGAGCAATATGTTGGATTGTGTTTTTGCTAAAACAGAAGAGAAGATATATTTTTTTCTAATGTAGGAGCACTGCTATTTATTCAGCCATTGCTTAAGCTGATTGAACTGGGCACGAACTCCACATTACTTTTTTTATTCAGAATGTCAATTTTATTTTATTATAAATAATCACCATGAGATACAGTTACAAAACTTTCCTGTTTGAGTTTCAGTCATACAATGATCAATCACCCAACCCTCCATCAGTGCACATCTTTCTTCACCAAGGTCCCCAGTGTCCCCCCCAATCCCACTCCCCTATGGCAGACAATCTTCTACATACTCCCTTTTATATTGCTTGTTATGAATAGTGTAAGATGTTTCACAGCTGCATGTTCCTGAAATTCTAAAATTTTAGATAATTAGGGTCTGGAGAAATCTCTGCAGCGAGCTGCTCGGTCAGAGATTCTTTTGTGTGTCTCTGGATCATGGTCATTAGGGAGCTCAAGTAGCAGCCAGGGGCAGTTTGTGGGTATGACTTCCAGGTCCCATGGTGATGTGGGTTGGGGGGTTGAGAGGGACAGGCCTATCACCTATCCCTTGAGGCCTGGAGTTTGCTGTCACTGGATCTTCATACCTGCACTTCTCACTGGGTTTTGGAAGTTGACAGCACTGGGGTTTTTAGGGGGCAGATGGGGAGAATACTTTTCTGAAGCAGAAAAAATAAGTGGGGGTGGGAGATGGCCATGCAGTGTCTACAAGATCTATTTGTGGGCGACGTTGGATGGGATGGCTTTAAGATTGTTAAATCATTTTCCAAAGCTAAAATTTTTATATTGGATATGCCAAAAACAGTAACAATAAGTCTCTCAATGAGAGATGTTACTGGTGCCCGCTCAAACAAATTGATGAGCAACAGGATGACAGTGACAGTGAACATTTTAATATGATTCTATAGTTCTTTTCCTCAGAGTTGAAAACCCCTGATTTCTGTGATTCTTAAATTTTTCTGTTATCGGGGGCTGGAGCGATAGCACAGCGGGTAGGGTGTTTGCCTTGCATGCGGCCGACCCGGGTTCGATCCCCGGCATCCCATATGGTCCCCCAAGCACTGCTAGGAGTAATTCCTGAGTGCAAAGCCAGGAGTTACCCCTGAGCATCGCTGGGTGTGACCCAAAAAGCAAAAAAAATTTTTTTTTTGTTATCTGTGGATTGCACCATTTCAGAGAAGGATATCTGCTTTGGCAAAGTGTAGAACTGTGGCAAGAAGAAGGGTGATCTTTGGATTTCCTTGGATATTTACAATAGGTGTTGGAAAGTGCAATCAGAGCATAGCTATTGCTCACTATCCCTGTCTTCAGATAAGACAAATTCATAGAATCCCAATGCGAAAGTCTGGACTGGACTCAGGTTATTCTTTAAAAGTTTGTTTTTTTATAAATGGAATCATGAATTATAAATTTCTTCATGATTGAGTTTCAGACATATGATATTCCAACATAAATCCCTTCACCAGTGACCACCTCTCTCCACTAATATCCCCACTTTCCCTCCTGATTCCCAGCTTGCTTCTATAAGCAGGCACTCCACTCCCTTCCTCCCTCTTTAGGCGCTGTGGATTACCCGACTGAACTGATAGTGTATCATGCACGCCACTTTACTTCCTTTCAGCATCCTGGTACAGAGTGATTATTTCCCTCTGTCATTGTCCCATTGGACCCTCCCCAGTCCTACCCCACCACCTCCATGCCCCAGAGGCAAGATTCCTTCTAGGGACCACTTCTCCAGTTCTTTTTTTAAGTGGGGGCCACATCCAGTGATGTTCATGGGTTACTCCAGGTTCTGCACTTGGAAATTACTCCTAGTGATGATCAGGACCATATGGGATACCAGTGATTGAACCCTGGTTGACTGCATGCAAGGCATGCTCCCTGCCTGCTGTACTATCGCTCTGGCCCACAGTTCTTTCGTTCTTGAGGTTATTCTTCATTGGGGCGTGGGAATTATGAGGAACAGGGCTTCTGAGTATCTTATCTCCTGCTAAGAAAAGTGATCCAAAGCATGAAGATTAAGAAAAAATAATTCAAGAGCATTTGAAATCTGGCATGGCATATTTCCTACATGGCACATTAGGGAACCTGATAGCTTTGATATTTGACTAAAATTTTGATAAATTTTGATATTACACTTGATCTTCCCAAAAAGGCTGAGAAGCGATAAATTTTGATAAATTTTGAATCTGATAATATTATCCCTGAAAAAAATAAAGAGAGCATTTGTTTCTGAACTGGAAACTACTAATTGCCTCTGAAAATTGCTCTGTACTTTCCCCCTAATAAAAGAAATCCAATTTATAGGCAGGCACACAGCTGTCCAGAGTTAGCCTGACATATCCCTGCCACACCTACAGTCAGGTTTGGCAGCACAGATAGATTTTGGTCAATAAGCAGAATTGTCAAGTGGTTCCTACTTGGTATTTCCATTAGTAAGTGTGGTTTCTCTATTTGTTATATTTCTTCTCCCTTTATAGTATCTGGAATGTGGTCTCAATGGGTGGAGCTCCAGCAACTGTTTTGCACCATGGTGTGATCCTGGGAATGGAAAGCACATACATAGTAGAACAAGATAGAAGACACAGATGTCATGGAGTACCATATTAACCCTAGACGGATAATCTTTCAATGTCTTCAATGTGTAAGAAAGCTGAATACTATTACCTAAGCCTCAGTTCTTTCTTTTCAGGTCACTTGGAGATGAACGCACTTCCCACCCCACTCAAATATACATATGTAACGAGCACAAAAAAATAGATTTTCCTATGAGAGGCCACGGATAATCTACCTGAAAAGTTGAAAAAAAGAATGACTGTGAATGAGACTGAAGAAGGGATGGATTTGGTGGTGCTTAGACTTGTGGAAAAGATTCAGAGAGAAGGCTTCCAAGGGAACTACTCAGTTGGAGTACGAGACAGATGTTAATGCCAAATGAAAATGAGTGAGAGACAGAGTTAGGTGGAGATGAGGTGAGAGAATGACAAGAGCCTGAGGCAGTGCCTTCAGAGAATTGTAGAGAGCTGGGTCAGTACAACGGTAGGGCTTTTGATTTGCACACAGCCAACATGCTAGCATCCCTAGCATGGTCCCTATTCCATCCCTATGTGGTCCCAAGAGAACCCACAGGAGTTCCTGAGGGCAAAGCCAGGAGTAAGCCCTGAACATTGCTGAGTATGGCCCCAAAACAAAAACAAAAGAACAGGGAATTTCAGAGAGCAGAAAGAGAAGAGGACATTCCAATAAGATCCCAAGAAATAGGTTCTTGGACCCTCAATATAATCAGCTAGCATTTCTAACAAGAAGTAGCCAAAGGTCCCCCACTTGACAGGAAAAACATTTATTTCTTATTCAGATTAGACATATGTTGGTGTTGCTAGACCTGATCTGGCTACAAGGATATTGAGAAACATAATCCTCTTATGTATGCCAGAAAGAACTAGAACTGGGTGAGCCAATCTCAGTCTCTCTCACGTTTCCACCGCCCACCCCCTTTTCATAACCACCTTCTACTCTCCTGATAGAAAAGCAAAAGACTGTTTTAAATTATTCTGAATTCATATTGAAGGCAGGACGATACTTCACTGGATGGGATACTATACCCAAACTTGGATTGCCTGAATACTGCTCAGTGCATCTAATTTTAGGGAGTTTGGAGAACTTGAGCCCCTGGCTTAAGATTTCCTGTGGAAGGTCAGGGATGTGACTCAGCAACAGAGCACCTTGTATTGGCCAAGACACTGTCTTTGGTCCCTGACCCCCCCCACACACACACCACACTACACATTCCTGGATGATTTTGTAAATTATGATACTAAAATAAAATAAACAAAATCCTGGGCCAGAGGAATTGTAATGACCTTTATTGTGAAGTCAGCCCAGCTGGGTATATTTCCAAACACCCAGCCCTGCCTTGTTAAGGAACCGTATTTGATTAGATCCCTGCCAGTGTTGGTAAGCTATTTAACTCTGTCCCCATGACACCCTCAGAGGTTCTTAGAACTGCCATAACAAAAAAAAAAACACAAACTAGATGGCTAAAGAGGACAGAAATATATTCTCTGGGTGTTTCAGCAGCTGGATATTTAAAATCAAGCTTTTAGCCAGGTAGAGGAGGATTGTTGCCTAACGTGCCCTAGTTTCTGATGAGTGCTTGTAATCCGTGGTGTTCCTTGGCCACTCCATGCTCACATGGCCTCCCCACTGTGTGTGGGAAGGATTTCACTTGACCTTCTCCTTTCTGTTTTCACTTTTGGAGTGGGTGCGTAATGGGCCCTTCCCTGTGATACGTGGCCAACTGGACTAGATGAGTTGATGAGAGGACCTGGTGATGTCGTGCCATGGTGCCACTTACACCCAACAGTGCTCGAGGATCACGCCTGGTGGTGGCCAGGGGCCTTTGGTCCTATGCTCAGTGGCCATCAGTATGATAACCTGTTGGCAGTTCAGGAGAGACCATACAGTGCCTGGGAAGGGCTCAGGACCTTGCACAAGCAAGGCATGCTCCCCTGGTCCCTGAGCAATGTCCCTGGCCCTGGACAATGATCACTCGATCTGAGCCCACCTTCATCCATTATCACCTCATCTTAGTGAAACAAGCGGACCTGCAAACACCCTATTTCCTAGAAATGTCACATTTTAAGGATTTGGGTAGACAAAGAATTGGTCACTCTTTACAATAGAATGCTTAAAGGAGGTAAAAAGTGCCTACATAGAGGTAGGCTGGAGGGAGGGAGGGAAACTGGGGACATTGGTAGAGGGAAGTGAGCCCTGAAGAACCTTACTGGTGTTGGAACATTGTATGCCAAAATTCTATTATGAATTACTGTAACTTTGTAGTTGACCATGATTCAATAAAAAATAAAATAAAAATACAAAAAAATAAAAGGTAATGAATGTCAGAGAGCAATGAACAATATCTGCTACCAGAAGACGTCCAGTACAGAAAATATAAAGAGAGTTCAAGAAACGCAGTTGAGTCTAGCTGATCACCTTATTATTCTGAGGATAGAGAGGGGTGTCCCAGATAGAACAGAGAAAAAAATTTGGGGGCATCTTACTACTTTGTGTTTTCCTACTTGCAGATGATCAAGATCACCAGGACAACATGTAGCAAACAAAAAGCAGTGAAGCCCTCTTCGATACTCAGTATAACCAGGAAGAAGGAACTGCCCTTGCCAGATGCAGAGAATACAAAGATCCTGGATTTAGTAGCTCTTCAGTAATCTAAGTACCTTTGGATTGAATTTCCCGACATTTGATCCCATGTAGGTTCTTATCCTGAAATCCTTTTCTGTGAGGTTAGACAAGAACCCAGTATCCCAGGGTTCCAAGTAGCAGAGGTGGATCCGGAGAAAGTGACCATCAAGTGACCGTCTTTGTCTTCTCCACTTTATATAAACCACCCATGGGGCCTACCAACATCAGAAGGGAAAGAAGGAAGGAAGGAAAAAAAGCTTTAACCTAGTTAACACAACCACTGGTATAAGTTTTGGGAAAGCAGAAGAATAAGTGAAGGTGCAGGACCATAAAAGGAAATATAGCCTAAAAATGGGAAAGGAAGTCAAAATGGGTAATTCAAGTTAGCACGTGAGGGCGACAAGGAAGGGATAAGACAATCAAGAAAAAACACGACCCTAGAGTTCTGGGAGGGAGCCAATCCAAGGCAGGAAGATCTGAACCCAAGTAAAGGGATAAAAGGATATGTTTGAAGGAAAATGGGGTCGCCCTCTGTGCAGGAGATCCTGGTTCATTAGTATGTATGCTTGACACGAATAAAGAGCTTCTTGCTCGAGTTTTTGACTCTGCCTTGTTCCTCGAATCATGGGACCCTAACAGGTAGGGGGTTTGCCTTGCATGTGGCCAACCTCAGTCTGCTCCCCAGCACCGCACATGGTCCCCTGAGTCCTGCCATTATAAAATGGACTATGGTAATGTTATACACAGGTACTACATTGCTATTAAATAGATAATAGTAGATTGTATTAATATAACTTATTATATTAATATATTTATCATATGTCAATATACTAATAATTTAAATTTCATCTGGAATTCTGGTGCAGAGTTTCCTAAAACCCTTGGAATTTTAGGGGTGATTGTACTTCTGGATGTTAACGGAAACATTTCAGAACACTTTGGCTTTAGAAATTAATGTAGCTTTTGTTAGGTTAATGAGGCATCACAGAACACTTAAGTGTGGAGGCTGGGAGAACCAATTCAGTGAGGGTTGGAACTTTGGGTCCCTATGTCTTACTTCCGGGAGAAGAGAGGGCCTGGAGGTTAAATCTATCACCTTGACCCAGGATTTAAAAACACTCACTGTGTTTTGCAACACTATTTAGTTCCAAAATGCTTCCATCATTCCATGTAGTACTCAATACCACTGAGTAATTGGAAAAGATTGAGAGGGATTGGCGGCAGGGGTCCTCCTGACAGAATTCAGCAGATGTGCATTCCATCCTGGCAGCACCCCATGTCATTCCCTGCTGCACCATCATTTGGGGTCCTCAGGCACCCTGACTGATCAGCGTCTGATCTCCAGCATCCCTCAGCTATGTTGAGGCATGTGACCTGGTGAGCAAACACTAAGTACAGGGGACCCCTGACCATAGCAATGATGATAACAATGGTTCCAGAAGGAGAAAAGTTAAAAAAAAAAAGGTTAGAGGGATTGGAGCGATAGTACAGGGATAAGGTGTTTGCCTTGCATGCAGCCGGCCTTGGGTTTGATCTTTGACATTCTTCTGAGCACTGCCGCGACTAATTCCTGAGTGCAGAACCAGGAGTAACCCTAGAATATCACTGCGTATGGCCAAAAATAAATAAATAAATAAGTAAATAAATAAAATAAAAATGGTTAGAAAAACAATTTTTTTGTTGTTTATTTTTCTTTGGGCCAGCACCTAGTGGTGCTCAGGAATCACTCCTAACAGACTCAGGGGAACATATGGGGTACTGGGGATCAAACCCAGGTCAACTGCATGCAAGGTAAGCACACTACCTACTGTGTGGTATCTCTCTGGAACATGGGTAAACATTCTTTTTATTTGTTTCCCCTTTTGGCTATACTCACAGTGCTCAGAGGATCATCTGGGGTGCCGGGGATCAAACTTGGGTGAACCTTGTGCAAGGCAAGGGCCTTTTCCACTGTCCTATTTCTCTGCCCCCTTCCCTTCGCGCCTTCCCCTTCTCTTGCTGTTGTCATTGTGAAGATCTGAGCTTTGCCTGGGGATTCACACACTCCATGGCTGAGCACAGGAGACCTCACGCTCCTTAAGCCCTTCTCCCAGCAAAAGGGCTAATCAGATCCCTCTGGGCATCTGGATATGGTTCTGGATCCAACTCAAGGCCCATGGGTTCTGGGTTTTCACTTGGACCAGTGCAATAAAACACACGCAAGAAATGGAGTCAGTGATCTGGTCTGAAGTTTCCTTGCCTGTAGAGGACATCAGCAGGAAGCGTCTGGCTACTATCCCTCCTGCATTAAAAAAACGTGACGTTTTGGCTACACGGAGAACTCCAAGATGGGGGAGTTCCTTAACTAAGGGAGAGTGGCCACTTGCATAACCCCGCACGACGCCTAGAGGTCAAGAGGGGTAAGGACAGGCTAGAAGGGGAAGGAGGCAGCCAGCGGGTGTGTAGAGAGAGGCGCTGTCTGCAATAAAAAACGACGTGTGGTGTCTCAACCTCAATCTAATAGGCTGATTTTAGAGCACCCGCCCTCTCTCTGGGGAGGTGAGGAAATATTTGGTTGGCCACCAGGATCTTTCTTTTTTTAAAAAAATTGTTTCCCCCTAACACCTTATATAAACACTGTGTTTTATAAAGTTGTTCATGATGATTTGTTACAGACATTTAATATACCAACAGCAATCCCACCACCATTGCACTTTCTTACCACTATTATCCCCAATTTTCCCAACCACCCCTTAAGCTGGCTCCCATAACAGACCATCAATAATTTATTTTATATTGCTTATCGCAAGTTGCTAAAGTAATGATCAAGAAATGTTTTCTCAGAAGAAAGTTAGTAAAGATTGTGTTAAGCTATTAAGCCCTTATATAAATATTACTTACAAGCCTGCTCAGATTGCGAATGGGCCTACTCCATCCAGATCCCCAATTTTCCAGTAGCTAGGCTGTCACACCCACAAACTCTTCCTTCAGCTGTGTAATCCCATCAATGGCCAAGATCCAGAGACTATAAAACAAAGCTCCCTGAAGCGCGCTGCTGCAGCGAATGTGGCTGCGCAACCTCTTATTGTCTAGTTCTCCCTCTTGGAGAACCCGGCAAGCTACCGAGAGTATCCTGCCTGCACGGCAAAGCCTGGCAAGCTCCCCATGGCATATTCGATATGCCAAAAACAGTAACAATGATGGGTTTCATTCCCCTGACCCTGAAAGAGCCTCCAATGTGGCACTGTTGGGAAGGACGAGTAAAGAGAGGCTGCTAAAATCTCAGGGCAGGATGAATGAAGACATTACTGGTGCCTGCTCGAGCAAATCGATGAACAACGGGATGACAGTGATACAGTGATAAGAATTACTAAGATGTTAAGCATTTTGTGTTAATATTTTATTATTTTATTTTATTGCTTTTTTGTGTCATACCCAGCAATGCTCAGGGGTTACTCCAGGCTCTGCACTCAGGAATTATTCCTCCTGTCAGTATTGGGAGACAATAAGGGATGCTGGGGATCAAAGCCAGGTTGGCTGTGTGCAAGGCAAATGCCCTACCGGCTGTACTGTAGCTCTGGCCTATTGTGTTGATATTTTCTTAATTGAGATTGGATGCCTTCTACATTACATTCCAGTCAATTTGGTGGGCTACTCCTAGTTTATCAGTGTTGTCCAAAATTTTTAACGGGATGATACAACTGGAGATAAATTTTTAATTGGGTGACATTTTGGGGCTTGTGTGTGACTGTTGAGGCTCCCAGAAATACAGGGAGATGGGGGGTTTTGTGAAAGCCTGGTGGTAGGTAGTCTACCCCCTACTTCATGAAAGTCTGGAGGTGCCAGTCACAAAACCCGCATTCCTGAGTTTTTTAACAGATTAATTTCTAGATGAGGCTTGTCCTGCACAGTGGATTGCTCCAGGAACATAGAGGTGATTGTGGAGCATGGAGGTTTTCTGTGCTGTGTTTGGGTGCATGCTGGCCCACCCACCCTCTCTGGGGTGCTCCGGATGACTCAGCCTTGCTTGGGGTCTGGAAGAATCTCTGTAACCTGTTGATCTCTTTCAAGATATATTTATGAGTTTCAGGATCATGGCCAGTGAAAGGGCTTACATGACGTTGGAGGTGGTTCATGGGTGTGGCTGCCTGGACTTCTGGAGGTACAGGGAGATGGGGGGAAGTAGCCCATCCCCGACTTCATGAGAGTCTGGAGAATTAAGTCACAAAACACACATATCTGTGTGTTTCGATAGATTAATTTCTACCACCAGGATCATTCTGCCTAGACAAGTGACTTGAGGTCCAAATGCTGCCTGGGAGTTAAACTTTGTTTTTTTTTGGGGGGGTGTCACACCCGGAGATGCTTAGGGGTTCCTGGCTCTGCACTCAGGAATTACTCCAGGCGGTGCTCAAGGGACCCTATGGGATCCTGGGGATTGAACTCAGGTCGACTGCATGCAAGGCAAACGCCCTACCCGCTATACTATCACTTTGGCCCCTGGGAGTAAAACTTTGGACTGGGCCCAGATTTCAAACAGATTCCTTAGTATCTGGAGCTGGATGTAGCCTTGAAACTTTCCAGCAGTAGCTGCCCCAGGCAGGAATGAATTTGCTGTTAATTTTGTTTTCCCTTTGGTTTGAATGCTAGGTGACATAAGGAAGCCCTTATTTCACTGTTTTTGTTCCATGGGCCGTATCCAGCAGAGTTCTGGGTTTATTCTTGGCTCTGTGCTTAGGGATCACTCCTGGTGGTGTTCAAGGAATCATATCTGATGTTGGGGATTAGAAGTGAGATTTGTTGCATGTAATGTGAAGGCCTGGGCGGTCTCACTGGCACCAAATTTCATGTTTTATCTGTGAATAATGTATATTTCTTGGTGTGTGTGTGTGTGTGTGTGTGTTTGTGTGTGTGTCCATATGCCTGGTTCTATGCTCTGGGGTCACTCCTGCTGGTGCTCAGAGGACCATATGTGGTGTTGGGGATCAAACTGAGTTTAACCAACTGCAAGACAACAGTATGAATCTATACTGTTTCTCTGACCGTAAGACCCCTTACTTAAAGGGGACAAAGGACCTGTTTTTAAGGGGCTAAAAAGAGCTATCCTGCTCTCAGAAAAAAAAAGATAACAGCATAATAAAAGTCATACTGACTGCAAACTTTCTTCTTGTTGGCTTTGTTTTGGGCCACACCTGGTAGTGCTCAGGGCTTACTCCTGGCCCTGCTCTCAAGCATGACTCCTGGCATGGCTCAGGGGACCCTACTGGGGTGTTGGAAACTGAATCTGGGTTGTCTGCATGCAAGGCAAACCCTACCCGCTATGTTATCTCTCTGGCCTCTGAAATATTCACTATCAGGAGAAAACATAAGTCTCAAGACTCAAAACAATCTGAAATGGGAAAATTCTTTGAGAAAACTGGCTCATCGCCCTCAGAAATTTCCGTGCCATTTTGATTTTGTACTTGCCTTGGGACAAAGCAACACTGGAATAATGGGAGCTGCAGAATGGTGCCACTTCATGACTTACAGAACGGGTCTGTGTCCTCCCTCAGAAAGCAAGAAAACCAGGCACTCAGAAGCATCAGTCTGGAAGCAAAACATGACTCCTATTTCTCAACTTACAGAATAAAATTATCACAGAAAACGTGACTACAGAGCACAGATTTTCTACGTGGTGCTAAGGAAGAAGGCACAATACTTCTTTTTAAATTTTTTTAAAAAAATTAATTTTGATAAAGTTGTTCATGATAATTAACTACATTCAATATTTCAACACCAATCCCACCACCATTGCATCTTCAAACCACCATTATTTCGAAGTTTCCCACCACTACTCAAGTTTGCCCCACAGGCAGATGCTAGATAATTTATTCTGGATTGCTTGTTATGAATAGTATACGATGTATGTAAGGGTCTATCTCACAGTGATTCAACAAAAAAGAAAGGAGGGAAAAAGAGACACCATGGTTTCATGCTCCTGGGATTGTAAAAATTTAAATATTTGGGGTCCAGAGCCATTCCCCTACATCAAGCTGCTCAGTTCTGAGATTCATTTGTGAGTGTCTGGATCGTGGCTGTTAATGAGCTTGAATGGCACCCAGAAGCAGTTTGTGGATGTGATAACCAGGATTCTAGAAGGTGGGGAGATGGGACTGGACAGCCCAGTAACAACCTCAAGAGGCCTGGCATTGGGGGATTTACCCATAGCTGGAAGCCTACTTCATGAGTGGAGGGGAGAAGGCAGATGGAATAGAGAAGGGATCACTAAGAAAATGATGGCTGGAGGAACCAGTTGGGATGGGAGATGCATGTTGAAAGTAGATAATGGACCAAACATGATGACCTCTCAGTGTCTGTGTTGCTAGCTATCATGCCCAAAAGTAGAGAGAGAATATGGGGAATATTGTCTGCCATGGAGGCAGGGGGAGGGTGGGAAAGGGGAGGTATACCCGGGATATTGGTGGTGGGGAATGTGCACTGGTGGAGGGATGGGTGTTTGATCATTGTGAGATTGTAACCCAAACATGAAAGCTTATAACTATCTCACGGTGATTCAATAAAATTTAAAAAATGTAAAAAGAAAAAGAGGCCTGGCATTTTCAGTCACTGGTCTGAAATACCTGGGTTTTTCAGCAGATTTAGTCTGTTGCATGGGGGCGAAGGACAAACCTGTGAAGATCTGCCAAGGCACGATACTTCTTATTTATTTATTTATTTATTTATTTATTTATTTTTAATTAGTGAGTCACAGTGAGGGTACAGTTACAGATTCAAACATTTCGTGCTTGTTTTTCCCTCATGCAGTGTCAGGAGCCCATCCCTCCACCAGTGTCCATTCTCCACCACCAATGAACCCAGTATCCCTCGCAACTCCCAATCCCATCCCCCCCACCCCACCCCGCCGCTGTGGCAGGGCATTTCAATTTGTTCTCTCTCTCTCTCCTTTTGGGTGTTGTGGTCTGCAATAGGGGCATTGAGTGGCCATCATGTTCGGACACTAGTCCACTTTCAGCACGCATTTCCCTTACCACGTGGGATCTCCACTCACAATTTACTTGGTGTTCCCTTCTCCATTTGGTATGACTTTCCCCCAGTGTGTGAGGCCAAGTTCCAAGCTATGGAGTCAACCTCCTGGCATTGTATATTACTATTCTTGGGTATTAGTTTCCTACCCTGTTATTTTATATTCCACAGATGAGCAAGGCAACATACTTCTGTCCATCTTCCATACACTGAAGATTTAGTATGAAGTAGAAGACAAGTAGCACGTCGAACATTCTGATGAGAGTTAACAGAGGAAATGTACGTTCACAGCATAAAGCAAATCCCACAACCTACTCAATTTGTTATTCTTCAAGTCACTTCCATACCCCAGGTATCAGGCATTTACCATGTGGTGACATTTGATCTTGAGCACAGCATATGGGGGTCCCTAAGCACCCCCAGGAGTGATCCCTGAGAATAGAGCCAAGAATAAGCTCTGAGAGCTGCTGTGTATAGTTTTCAAAATAAAAACAGCTAAATTAAATTAGAGATCCAATGAGTGCAGGAACAAACTGGAAACACATTGTGAATAGCTCTATGGCAATTATTTATTACAATGACTAATTCCCTTTTAATTTTTAAATTGATTTTTATTAAAAACACTGTAATTTACCAAGTTGTTAATTTTACAGTTGTTTCAAGCATTTAGTGTTTCAACAGTACTAGTGTGACCTTTCCTCCACCAATATCCCCAGTTTCCCTCCCAATTCCAACATGCCTCCTTAGGCACATAACAAATTTACTTTATATTGATTATTCAAACAAAACTTTGAGAACTGAAAAATAGAATTATCAGAGAGTAAGTCAATAAGAGCTTGTTGAATCACTGTGAGGTAGACCCTTACAGACATTTTATATCATTCATAACAGGCAATACAGAATAAATTATCTTGCATCTACCTGTGGACCAGGATTGAATGTTGGTGGAAAACTACAAAATAATGGTGGTGGGAAAGTGTAATGGTGGTGGTATTGGTGTTGAAATATTGAATGTAATCAATTATTATAAACAATTTTATGAAAGTAAAGTTAAAAAATTTTGAAAAGAAAGTAAATCAGTAAGGGCCAATTAGTGACTACTATATGATTTTGACCTATGTAAATAAGAAAATTAAAACCAATTAATGCAGTATTAAAAAAATGCCTATTTGGGATACGGTGATTTGGGACTGGAGCTATAGTCCAGTGGGGAGATCCCCACTGTACTATACAAAGCAAAGTACTGTTTGTTTTGCACACAGCCGACTCAGATTCGATCCCCAGCATCCCATGTGGTCCCCCAGGCACTTCCAGGAGTAATTTCTGAGTGCAGAGTCAGGAGTAACCCTTGTGCATCACTGGGTGTGACCCCCCCAAAAAAGGTAAAAAAACGCCTATTCTCATTTACATATATACTTTCTCAACTCTGGAATCTAGAGTATATTACATTAAATTTTATTTTACATTTGGATTTAATTATGGTAATAATCATGTCTCACCTGTTATTAATAACACGTTAAAGGCAATTCTGTGTTCATATATTTTGGAGTTTACACTTGATATAAGCACTGTGGTTTACAATTTTATTCATAATTGTTTCATCATTAGATTACACTCTGATGGGATTTCGGGGGGGTAGCCTCACGCCTCTCTATGTCCTTACTCCCTACCACCAAGTTCCAGTGCCCGTCCCGCAACCAAAATTCTTCCCCTCATTTCTACCACTCCCCTTTTGCTTTCCCTCTGAAAATCATCAGCATTTTCAACAAATCTCAGTATTAGGTTGATGATTTTTTTTTGTTGCCTGTTCATTGTCACTGTCACTGTCATCCTCTTGTTCGTCGATTTACTCAAGCGGGCACCAGTTACATCTCCATTCCTCCCAGTCCTGAGATTTTAGCTACCTCTCCTTACTCATCTTTCCTAATAATTGGAGGCTCATTCAGGGTCAGTGGAATGAGACACATCATTACTGTTTTTGGCACATCGAATACACCATGGGTAGCTTGCCAGGCTCTGCCTGTGCAGGCATGATACTCTCAGTAGCTTGCCAGGCTCTCCGAGAGGTGTATAATATATATACATATATATACATACATACATATATATATTACTCTCTATGATCTGTTGCCTACTGTCTGAACTCCATCAAATATGGTGAGGTAACTATGGAAAATGGGTAGGAAGTGTCTTATAATGTGTCACGCAGCCGCAAAGCAGCCGCACAGTCCGGAAAGCAGCCTGGAGTGTGGCGGCGGTTGGGTAATGGAGGTCGGCTGCCAGAGCTGGGTCCCTTTGGGCAGGGTTCTCATCCGTCCCCCTCTGGTGTGCCTCGAGTGAAAACAGCCTGGCACGGAGTCCCGCCAGTTCATTGATTCTAAAATATTATATTTTACATAGGCGTGAAACCATATGGTAATTGCCTTGCACTTTCTGTGCAAGCGGGCACCAGTAACATCTTCATTCCTCCCAGTCCTGAAATTTTAGCTACCTCTCCTTACTCGTCTTTCCCAATAATTGGAGGCTCATTCAGGGTCAGGGGAATTTTGTGCCTTGCACAAAAATTATTACACTGAGCATAATCATCACAATGCCCATTCATTTTGTCCCCAGATGCACAATTTCTCCGTCTCTCTCTCTCTCTCTCTCTCTCTCTCTCTCTCTCTCTCTCCTTCTCTCTCTCTCTGGTGCCAGATAGAATCCGGGGCCTCACATATGCAAGACAAGCACTTTACCACTGAACCATCTTCCTGCAAGATTTTGTCTTTTTGGGTTTTGTTTTGTTTCTGTTTTGTGGGCTACACCTGGGGGTGCTCCGGGCTTAGTCCTGGCTCTGCACTCAGGAATCACTCCTGGCTGGCTTGGAAGACCATATAGGATGCTGAAGATCAAACCTGAGTCTGCTGCATGCAAGGCAAGTGTCCTCCCTGCTGTGCTATATCTCTGGCCCCCCATACTGCCTCTGGTTCATGGACATTTTTTGTCACTATTGGTTTTTTGGGGGAGCCACATCTGGCGGGGCTCAGTGCTTTGTTGCAGGTAAGGCCAATGCTTTTACTGTACTACCTCTCCAGCCATACTTGCCCAGTGGAGCCCTTGTCTTGGCCCCTATGGAAAATACTGCTAGGACTCAATTAATTATGTCAAAGCCATGATTATGTTTGGTTGCCTGGTACCAACTCAAGAAAAAATTATATGCACAAAACTTTGATTGTTGTTAGAGACTAGATTGAAAAAGGCCAACATTCCCAGCCTTTCTCCAGAAAATTCTCCACTTCCATCTTTGGAGTGTGGAGGCCTTGGCTGTGGGGGCTGGTCCCACGAGTCACTCAAGGGCAGCTGTCATGGATCTAGTTTTATGACAGTGTAAGCTTCGCTTGAAGGGCCATGTATAGTTTCTTCCTTTCAGAGGGTGGGAGCAAACAGAACCAGCCATGGACTTTTTCTGTGTCTGTGCTGGATCCGTAGAGAAGATTTATCAGGAGTGGTTGGCAAGGACTGAGTGTTTCCAAGAGCGTTTCTTGGGCTGGGATTGAGTTGACAAGTCTTCCTGGTGACCTTCCACTAAACTGTAAGTTCTGTAGGGTTAGAGCTGAGATTTCCGCCTTCATTCACAAATCACCCATTCTTGGGTTCCTATTGATTCTACATGTTTAACTACATAGGCTTCCCTGTAAACAGGGGACTACTGAATTCAATGTCTTTAATTACTACCGCTTTGTTTGAGTTTGGGGAAGGTGATGCCTCCCATCTTTCCCCAAGGATTGCTTGAGCTATTCGTGGGGGTTTGTTGTTCCATATGAGTTTTAGGAGTGGTTCATCTATTTCTTTGAAAATTGTCATGGGTATCCTTATAGGGACCACACTGAATCTTTATAATGATTTGGGGAATATTGCCATTTTGACAATGTTAATCTGTCCAATCCATGAGCAGGGGATGTGTTTCCATTCTCTCGTGTCCTCTTTTATTTCTTGGAGTAGTGTTTTGTCTTTTTCTTTGTCCTTCACCTCTTTAGGTGAAGGACTGATTCTGAGGTACATGACTCTTGGTGGCATGATTGTGAATGGGATTGTTTTTCTAATAGCTCTCTCTTCTCATTCATTACTTGTATATAGAAAAGCCATGGACTTCTGGGTATTGATATTGTAACCTGTTGTTAGGGTCTGTGAATGACATCATTAGATCGTATATTTTCTATTGTTGGTAACAAAGAGCATATGATGTTGCATGGTCACGAAAGCGGCCACCCAGATTTGGAATCCTGGTATTAAATCAGAGGTATTTCGGCCAGCAGCCGCTGCATTTCGAGATTGGTTTCTGTGGCGCTGGGATCATGGCCGTTCAGGAGCAGAGGAGCTGTCTATGGGCCACCGCTCGAGGTCTCATTTGGGCAGGAGGCAGGGCCGGTTCTGCCTCCCCCATCGCAAGATTCCCCATGCATCCCGTCCCATCCCTACAAACTCCTACCTCTCTGTCCAAATGATTCCGAATGGTGGCAGTCGCCATGCTGTCGCAGGGGGGAAAAGGCCAAGGAACAGAAACCTTTCCCCTCCTGGGGCTGCACAGGGCCGTAGCTTAGTTCAGAGTCCAGGAGCATATCTGCCAGCAGCCGCTGCATTCTGAGATTGGTTTCTGTGCCTCTGGGATAATGGATGCTCAGGAGTGGCGGAGCCATTCCAGAGCATATATTTTGTATATCAGGAAAGGTCTCGTGGATTGGAGATGTCCAGTCCTGCATACCAGAGCCGTGTTACTAGAAGCTCAGTGTCGCCGGGGCTCCATCTGGAGAAGGCGTGCTGACTGTATCTTCCCCGTCTGGCACCCCGGTGTTGTTGGCCCGGTCTGGGGTCTGGAGTGTTCTCCAGCCTGCAGTGCTGCTGGAATGGCCCGGATTCTTCACTCACTTTTTTTTTTTAAATTCTTTTCATGCATGGAAAACCACTAGCTTTCTTCTTTTTACTGAATGGCAGTAAATTCTGTTTATTCTGCTCCTTTTCGCAAGATGTGGTCTCGGGTTTATGCCCAGTTAAGCTGTCAGTTATGTAATCATACAGAATACCAAAATGCCCTACTAATAGCTAAACTGGTTGCACTTTGGCTCTAACACTGACACTCTACTGAATTCAGTGTCTAAGCCAAATTATTTCCAGGTTGTGATCAAGCTATTCTGTCTGAGATCTAATTTATATATGTCAGAGATTTATGCTTTTGGTTTGCTTGTTACTAGCTGGGGCTTGAGGGGTGGGTGTGGGTGAAGGCTATTTTTCTATTTAACATTCTTTTTTTTTAAGTTTTAATTTTTTAAAAAATTTTTAATTAGTGAATCACCGTGAGGGTACAGTTACAGATTTATACATATTTGTGCTCATGTTTCCCCCATATAAAGTTCGAGAACCCATCCCTTCACCAGTGCCCATTCTCCACCACCAGTAAACCCAGCGTCCTTCCCACCCTCCCCAGTCCCGTCTCCCCCCACCCCAAACTGCCACTATGGCAGGGTATTCCCTTTCATTCTCTCTCTCTGATTAGATGTTGTGGTTTGCAGTAAAGGTGTTGAGCGGCCATTGCGTTCAGTCTCTAGTCTACATTCGGCACACGTCACCCCTCCCCCGCATGACCTCCGACCACATTTTACTTGGTGTTCCCTTCTCTGAGTTGCCCAGAATGAGAGACCAGCCTCCAAGCCATGGAGTCAACCTCCTAGTACTTATTTCTACTATTCTGGGTGTTAGACTCCTAGTCTATTATTCTATATTCCACAGATGAGTGCAATCTTTCTATGTCTGTCTCTCTCTTTCTGACTCATTTCACTTAGCATGATACTTTCCATGCTGATCCACTTATATGCAAACTTCATGACTTCATTTTTTCTAACAGCTGCATAGTATTCCATTGTATAGATGTACCAAAGTTTCTTCAACCAGTCATCTGTTCTAGGGCACTCGGGTTTTTTCCAGATTCTGGCTATTGTAAACAGTGCTGCAATGAGCATATAAGTGCAGATGTCATTTCGACTATACTTTTTTGCTCCTCTGGGATATATTCCCAGCAGTGGTATTGCTGGGTCAAATGGGAGCTCAACCTCTAGTTTTTTGAGAATCGTCCATATTGCTTTCCAAAAGGGCTGAACTAGTCGGCATTCCCACCAGCAGTGTAGAAGGGTCCAATTCTCCCCACATCCTCTCCAACAGCGGTTGCTTTTGTTCTTTTGGATGTGTGCTAGTCTCTGTGGTGTGAGGTGGTATCTCATGATTGTTTTGATCTTCATCTCTCTGATGATTAGTGATGCAGAGCACTTTTTCATGTGCCTTTTGGCCATTCGTATCTCTTCCTTGGAAAAGTTTCTGTTCATTTCTTCGCCCCATTTTTTGATGGGGTTAGATGTTTTCTTCTTGTAGAGTTCAACCAGTGCTTTATATACCATTGATATCTACCCCTTATCTGATGGGTATTGTGTAAATATTCTTTCCCATTCTGTAGATAGTCTTTGTATTCTGGTCACTGTATCTTTTGCGGTGCAGAAGCTTTTTAGTTTAATGTAGCCCCATTTGTTGATCTCTGTTTCTACTAGATTGCTTAGTTCCGTGTCATCTTTGAAGATATCTTTATATTCAATATCGTGGAGGGTTTTGCCGACCTTGTCTTCAATGTACCTTATGGCTTGTGATCTGATGTTGAGGTCTTTAATCCATTTTGATCTGACTTTTGTGCATGGTGTCAAGTCGAGGTCTAAGCCCATTCTTTTACATGTGGTTGTCCAGTTGTGCCAGCACCCTTTGTTAAAGAGGCTTTCCTTGCTCCACTTCACATCTCTTGCTCCCTTATCAAAGATTAGATGATCGTATGTTGGGGACTGCTCAGGACCCTGAACAAAAGAGGACCCCGAAACCTTTACCCTGGACAAACCGGAAAATTCCATTACCAGCTTTGCATGACCTGAGGCAAAGGTGCTCTTGTGACAAAGGAAATAGCCAAACTCAAGAGGTAAAAGTAGCCCAGGGCAGTTAACTAAGAGACGCCATAAAGCCCTAAAGTAGAATACCTTCCTCTACCTTGTGCATTCCTCCTGCCAGATGCTCCTGCCAGATAAACCCTTGCCTTCCCCTCCCCACTATTTCTCAATCTACTCTTGAAGAATGTTGTAAGCCCACCTAATACACCCCGAACCTTTCCTTATTTGGTCTGAGAAGACACTTCCCTGATGATTGACAACTTATGTACCAACCCCCTGCTAAGAAAAGTATAAAACCAGCGTGGCAGTTAATAAAGTTGCCCTTGATCGGCATGTGTCGTCTTGGGCCCCCTGTTTACTAACCTCATTAGTCTTATTTCAGGTCGGGACCCTCACAGAATCCACCCAATTAGGAGCGCGTTCCACTGTTGTCTCTCCGCGGGCAGGAGAGATCTCCAGGGGAACGCGCAATCGTACATTTGAGGTTTTGTGTAGGGATATTCCACCCTGTTCCATTGGTCTTCAGCTCTGCCTTTGTTCCAGTACCATGCTGTTTTAATTGTTACCGCTTTGTAGTAGAGTTTAAGGTTGGGGAGGGTGATGCCTCCCATCATCTTTTTCCCAAGAATTGTTTTAGCTATCCGTGGGCGTTTATTGTTCCATATAAATTTCAGGATTGCTTGATCCGTTTCTTTGAAGAATGCCATGGGTATTCTTATAGGGATCGCGTTAAATCAGTATAATGCTTTGGGGAGTATTGCCATTTTGACAATGTTTATTCTCCCTATCCATGAGAAGGGTATATGTTTCCATTTCCTCATGTCCTCTTTTACTTCATGGAGTAGCGTTTTATAGTTTTCTTTGTAGAGGTCCTTTACTTCTTTAGTTAAGCTGATTCCAAGGTATTTGATTTTCTGGGGCACGATTGTGAACGGGATTGCTTTTTTCATGTCCCTTTCCTCTCTCTCATTGTTTGCATATAGGAAGGCCATGGATTTTTGGGTATTGATTTTGTAGCCTGCGACTTTTCTGTACAGGTCAATTGTTTTTAAGAGTTTCTTACTAGAGCCTTTAGGTTTCTCTAGGTATAGTATCATATCGTCTGCGAATAGTGAGAGCTTGATTTCTTCCTTTCCGATCTGAATCCCCTTAATATCTTTTTCTTGTCTGATGGCTATTGCTAATACTTCCAGTACTATATTAAAGAGAAGTGGTGAGAGTGGGCATCCTTGTCTTGTCCCCGATCTTAGAGGAAAGGCCCTTAGTTTTTCTCCATTGATGATAATAGGTTCATCAATAGGTTCATCAATAGGTTCATCAATAGGTTTACGATCCATAGGTTCGTGGTAGATGGCTTTGACTATATTGAGAAAAGTTCCTCCAAAACCCATTTTGGTGAGAGTTTTTATCATGAATGGGTGTTGGATTTTGTCAAATGCTTTCTCTGCATCTATTGATATGATCATATGGTTTTTATCTTTACTTTTGTTGATATGATGGATTATGTTGATTGATTTCCCAATGTTAAACCATCCTTGCATCCCCGGGATGAATCCCACTTGGTCATGGTGTATGATCTTTTTGATGAGTTGTTGGATTCTATTTGCTAGTATTTTGTTGAGGATCTTCGCATCGGTGTTCATCAAGGATATTGGTCTACAGTTTTCTTTGTTAGTGGTGTCTTTGTTTGCTTTTGGTATTAGGGAGATATGTGCCTCGTAGAAACTGTTCGGAAGAGTTCCTGTCTTTTCAATTTCCTGGAAAAGCTTGAAGAGAACTGGCAACAAGTCTTCTTTAAATGTTTGGAAGAATTCGCCAGTGAATCCGTCTGGACCTGGGCTTTTGTTTTGGGGGAGACTTTTGATTACAGTTTCGATTTCCTTGATATTTATGGGCCTATTGAGGTATTTCACGTCTTCTTGGCTCAGTCTTGGGATGATTGTAGGAGTCAAGGAATTCGTCCATTTCTTTTAGGTGCTCTTGTTTCGTGGTATGCAGACTTTCAAAGTAGTCTCTGATGATCCTTTGAATCTCCTTGGTTTCTGTTGTGATGTCCCCCTTTTCATTTCTGATTTGGTTTATTAGGGTTTTCTGTCTTTCTTTCTTTGTGAGTCTTGCTAGCGGTTTATCAATCTTATTTATGTTCTTGATGAATCAGCTCTTTGTTTCATTGATCTTTCGGATTGTTTTTTGGGTTTCCATATCGTTAATTTCTGCTCTAAGTTTTATTATTTCTTTCCTTCGATCTGGTTTGGGTTCCTTTTGCTGGTCCTCTTCTAAGATCTTGAGCTGCGAAGTCAAGCTATCAATATAGGCCCTTTCTTCCTTTCTGAGGAAGGCTTGCAGAGCTATAAATTTTCCCCTTAACACAGCTTTAGCTGCGTCCCATAGATTCTGGTAGCTTGTGTCTTCATTCTCATTTGTTTCGAGGTATCTATTGATTTCTTCCTTAATTTCCTTGTGACCCACTCGTTGTTCAATAGTGAGTTGTTTAATTTCCAAGTGTTTGATTTGGTTCTCTGCGTCTGTGCGTGATTAACTTCCATCTTCAGTGCATCATGGTCTGAAAAGATAGTTGATACAATTTCTATCTTCCCGATTCTATTAAGGTATAATTTGTGGCCCAGAACGTGGTCTATTTTGGAAAACGTTCCGTGTGCGCTGGAAAAGAATGTGTATTCTTTCTTTTTGGGATTTATAGCCCTGTATAGGTCTATTAGCCCTGTCTCCTCCATTTCTTCCTTCAGAGCCATCATTTCCTTGCTGAGTGTTGTTCTTGTTGATCTATCCAGAGGTGATAAGGCAGTGTTGAAGTCTCCAACTACTATCGTGGTGCTAGTTATGTCCTCCTTAAATTCTGTTAGGAGTTCTTTTAAGTATTTAGCTGGTCATTCATTAGGTGCGTATACGTTTAAGAGTGTGATTTCTTCCTGTTGTACATATCCCTTGATGAATAGAAAATGACCTTCGCTGTCCCTTCTGATCTTTTTCAGCCTGAAATCTATGCTATCGGATACTAGTATGGCCACCCCCGCTTTTTTTTTTTTTTTGAGGGAGCTGTTTGCTTGCAGGATTGTTTTCCATCCTTTGATTTTGAGTCTGTGTTTGTTCCGACTATTCAGATGTGTTTCTTGTAGGCAGCCGAAGGTTGGGTTTAGTTTCCGAATCCATTTTGCCACTCTGTGCCTCTTGATTGATGCATTTAGACCGTTAACATTAGGAGAAATTATTATCATGGGATTTTGTGTCATTTTTCTGTAGGGTTTGTTGTTCTTGTAGGTTTTTTCCTTGTCTTATAGTAGCCCTTTGAGTCCTTCTTTTAAATTTGGTCTTGAGTCTATGAAGTTCCTGAGCTGTTGCTTGTCCGTGAAATAGTGTATGGTTCCTTCAAGTTTAACTGAGAGTTTAGTCGGGTAGAGTATTCTTAGTGAGCCACTCATTTCATTAAGTTTTTTCACTATATCCCACCATTGTCTTCGGGCTTGGAGGGTTTATTCTGATAGGTCTGCTGTGAATCTAAGGGGTGCTTCTTTGTATATGATCTCCTTCTTTGATCTTGCTGCTTGCAGTTTTGTGTCTCTATCCACAGCATCCATCATTCTGACTATGATATGCCTTGGGGATTTTCTATTTGGGTCCCTTTTAGCTGGCACCCTTCAGACTCCTTGGATCTGGATGTCGCATTCTCTAGCTCTGGAAATTTTTTAGCAATGATGTCTTTAATGGTGTTTTTTTCATTGGGATTGGTTCCGTGTGGTCCCGGAACTCCCATGATTCTTATGTTGTTTCTCCTGAGGTCATCCCCTAGGACTCTAATTCGCTCTAGAGCCATTTTGAGGTCTTTTGCCATTATTTGTTGTTCCCTATATGTTTTGTGCAGCTCATCTTCAAGCTCACTGATTCTGTCTTCGGCTGTAGTCATTCTACTATTGAGGGCTCCTACGGAGTTTTTTTATTTCATCTACTGATTCTTTTAGTTGTGTGACTTCTGTTCATAGCTTTGAAATTTCTGCTCTCATTTCTTCTTGGATTATCTTGGTGGAGCATTCCAATGCTGCATCCATATCCTCCCTTAATTTATTGGAAGTTCGTTCCATAGTTGCTTTGAGTTCATGAACCATCCTCACAATTTCCTCTCTGAATTCTTTATCCGAGAGGAGGTTGTATTTCTGGGAAGTCGCTTCTGAGGTTAGTGAGATATTTTCTTGGCTCTCTCCTGGTGGTGGGGATTTTCGCTGTTTCTTCATGTTGTTATGGGCTTTACTATCCGGTGCTCTCCTTAGCTTGGGAGGGGCCTCAACTGAAGATGTGGGGCTATGCACTTTTTACAAAGGACTTTTAAGTGCAACTTGATGTGTTCACTGACAGTTTTTGTGAAATTAGGATAGGCTAAGTTACTTGACTATTAACATATAGTGACTAAGATGACCAGGGAATTCTTCAGAGGAGTGGGTTCTATCAATTGTGGCCAAAGCATAATGCATGTAATGGTAAAAAAACAACTGCGGCATAAGTGGCCGCCGCTCCGGAAATAGGCCACGCCCACTTTTGAGGCCACGCCCCCTAAGGCGCTGGGCAGGGTCTCCAAGGGATTTCCTATTTACCTGCAGAGTGGGGATTGGTCAGGAACCAACGGCGGCGGCCCAGAGGTGCCAGGCGGGGTGGGGGCTTCAGGGTGAGCCCCAAGCCGCGGTGGGCAGGGGGCGGGGAGCCTATTTAACATTCTTAAAGTAAAATAAAACCTTGTTATTTTTTTTAAAAGCCATATTTATTTTATTTTAAAATTTTTTAATTTATTTTTAATTGAATCACAGTGAGATACACACAGTGAGATACATACAATAATGAAAGTTATTCATGATTGAATTTCAGTCATATCATGTTCAGCTCTCTCTTTACCAGTGTGCATTTCCCATAACCAGTGTCCCAAATTTCCCTCCCAGTCCTGCCCCTCTAAGGCAGGCTTTTTAAAAATTGAATTACTGTGAGATACAGTTACAAAGCTTTCATGTCTGAGTTTCAGTCATAGAATGATTGAACGCCCATCCCTCCACCAGTGCACATTTTCCACCACCAATGTCCCCAGTATCCCCACCCATACCACCCCAACCTTCCCCCTGCCTCTATGGCAGACAATTTCCCCCATACTCTCTCTCTCTCTACTTTTGGGCATTATGGTTTGCAATATAGATACTGAGAGGCTATCATGTTTGGTCCTTTATCTACTGTCAGCATACACATCTCTCATCCTGAAAGATTCCTCCAACCATCATTGACTTAGTGATCCCTTCTCGAAGCTGCCTTCTCCCCCAGCTCTCCCCCAGCTCATGAAGCAGGCTTCCAACTATGCTGCAATATTCTTGGCCCTTGTGTCTACTGTCCTTGGGTGTCAGTCTTGTATTATGTTATTTTATATTCCACAAATGAGTGCAGTCCTTCTGTCTGTCTCTCTCTTTCTGACTCATTTCACTTAGCATGATACTCTCCATGACCATCCACTTATAAGCAAATTTTATGACTTCATCTCTCCTAACAGCTGCATAGTATTCCACTGTGTAAATGTACCAAAGTTTTTTTAACCAGTCATCTGTTTTAGGGTACTTGGGTTGCATGGCCACATTTGGAGCTGCGCACTCCAGGAAATTCTGTGTTGCTCTCTTCTGGGAGTTTTGGTTTATAATCTCTGGATCTCGGCCGTTGATGAGATTACATGGCCACAGTGCTGGGGGCAGTTTGTGGGTGTGACTGCCAAGCTACTGGGGAGCTGTGGGAAGGATGCCCAGTCCCGATCCAATTGATTACATTCAATATTTCAACACCAATCCCACCACCATTACAGCTTCCTCCCACCATTATTTCTAATTTTCCCACCACCACTCAAGCTTTCCCCGCAGGAAGATTTATTTTGTATTGTTTGTTATGAATAGCATGAGATGTCCATGCTACTGGAATTCTAAAATTTTTTTTTAATTTTTTATTGTGGAAAGTTACAAAGTTACAAAGTTTTCAGGTTTAAATCTCAGTTATACAATGCTCGAATACCCATCCCTTCACCAGTGCTCATTGGAATTCTAAAATTTTAAATAATTGAAGTCCGGAGAAATCTCTGCAGCGAGCTGCTTGGTCCTGAGATTCATTTGTGAGTCTTTGGATCATGGCTGTTAATGCGCTTAAATGGCACCTGGAGACAGTTCGTGGGCATGACAACCATAGGGGTGGGGAGATGGGAAGGAGCATCTGTCCCAATCCCTTGAGGCCTGGAGTTTGCAGTCACTGATCCGGTGTAACTGGGTTTTACATTGCATTCTGGAGGCATGTGGCTGCCAGGATTTATAGGGGACAGGTGAGGGACAACGTCTCCTGTCTCGGGCACCTGGTGAAATCGGCCTGGTGCAAGGTCAGAGCACTTCTGCAGCGAGCTGCTCAGTTCTGAGATTCATTGTGAGTTTTATGTTGAAGTCCTAACCCCAGTCACTTATGTTCTATGGCCACCGTCCTTTTTTATTGTGGGGCCACACCGCAGTGCTCAGGGCTTACTCCTGTCTGTGCTTATTCCTGGTGGTGCTCAGGGGGTGTTGGGAATTGAACCTGGATCTCCTACATTCCAGGCCAAGCCCCCTGACCGCTTTCCTTTTAAGGATACTGTCATGTGAAGACAGACACACAGGGGGAGGTGATGACCAAGGCAGCATTAAAGGGCCACCTGCCAAGGAACCCCCACAAAGACCAACAAACCAAGAGCTCTAAGGATGGTGGAGGAGGATTTCCCTACAGCTTTCAGACGGAACAAAATCCTACTGATGTCTATTTTTTTTTGTGTGTGTGGAGGGTGTGTGGACTGGGTTTTGCAGTGATATCTAGGCTGCTTGTGTTGCTCCTGGAAGTTTTTAGGGACTGGAGGAGTTGGCCACAGTCAAGAACAGCATCTTAACTCGGGCCTGAGTCTGCCGGACAATTTCTTGGCTTGTGGACTTGCAGCCTTTGGAACTGTTAGACAATATTTTTCTTTTCTTTTCTTTTTTGACTTTTTGTTTTGATCTTTCTTGGGAGGGAAGGGGAACAGGTAGGGAGTTAGTCCTGGCTCTGCACTCAGGAATTACTCCTGGCAGAGCCCTGGGGACCATTGGGAAGCCGGCGATTGAACCTGGGTTGGTCACATGCAAGGCAAATGTACTATCTCTCTGGCCCCCAAACAATGCTTTTCTGTCATTTTATGGCACCTAGCTGATGGCACAGAGTGGTGTGGCCATATTAGCAAATGCATGCAAAGGGTTCAGCGCAGAGCTGGTATATGTTAGGTGCCACCTACAGTTGTTGGGGCAAAGGCAGGTGTCTCTGCATGTTTGTGCACATGTGTGCAGAAGCATGTCTGTATGTCCATGAGTGTGTTTGACATGCTCTAAAATCCCTTGGTTTAGCTGTGGAAATAAGCTAACCAGAGATAGTATCTCGCTCTGTCACCCATACCTGCAGTCACTGAAGAGTTTGGGGGTAAGCATGTAGGAGGGGCATTGGGGGAGGGATAAGGGGGAGGAGAAGAGAATTTGGGCCATTCCTGAAGGTGCTCCAGGCATACTTCTGCCTCTGTGCTTAAAGTCAGCCCTGATGGTGTTTAAGAGACCACCCATAGTGCGAGGGATCTAAACCAGGGTAGCAGTGGCAATAGCCGTGTGCAAACCAAGCACCTTCCCTCCTGTCCTATTTTTCCGTCCTGGTCACTCAGCTTTTAAAGCTCTTCAGCTTTGGGGAGGCTCACAAAAACCCAAGGTGTCTGAAGCAGAGCCAGGATGGGAATCCAGGCTTGATGTTGTAGCCAGAGCTGTCTCCTTGCAGCTTTGGTCATTGGCTTTTCCAAGCCCCAAGGCTGAAAGCAGCCTGTCTGAACAAGAATCCAGCCTTTGGTGGCTAGAACTCTCCCTCTCTAAGTGCCCTTCAGAATGCCTTGCTGGAGCTCTACTGCTTCATCCTTTCCAAGTGTCAGTTTGAGGATTACTGAAATTAATATTTCTGGTAAATATATTACTATGTTAATATGTCTCAAATGTTTTTGATTAATATATTACTGGCTTTGACCCACAACCTCCTCTGTGTGGGTCAAAGATGAGCAAGTGAACTATGTTTATGACCCTCATTGGCAGACCCCTACTACCTCAAGCCCCTCCTTTCTTCTCTTCTCTTTCTCAGAAGTGTCAGCTGGGAGAACTCACATTTGCTCTGGCAGGGAGCAGGGAAGCCCCTCCTGATCAAATTCTGAGAATCAAGAAAGATTCTGGCACCAGTGTTTCCCAGACTTACTTTTCAGGGTGGGATGGTCACAGCTGGCAGTGCTCAGGGCTCACTCCTGCCTCTGTGCCCAGGGATCACTCCTGGAAGGCTTGTGGGATATTATGGGGTGCTGGAGATCAAACCTGGGTTGGTAGAGCCCTACCTACTATACTATTGCTCCAGCCCCACTGTTTCCATTATTTTTTTTAAAGCTATAACCAGTGGTGTTCAGGGTTTAGTCCTGGCTTTGCCCTTGGGGTCAGTCACTCCTGGTACGTCTGGGAGGACCATATGGGGTGCTGGGCATCAAACCCAACTTAGTCAGCGTGCAAGGCTCTACCTGCTGTATTATCTCTTCACCCCTCTGTTTCCAATACTCTTAAGTATCAATACTTAGATGCTAATGCCAATACATTCCAATACTCTAAATCTAAGGTTCTGGGTATCTGAGAATTGCATTGATCAAACTCAGGGTTCCTGCACGCAAAGCATATAAGAGCCCATTGGAAGTTTCTTTTCTTTTTTTTTATTTTGGGGGAGACACACCTTGCCGTTTTAGGGGCTTACTCATGGCTCTGTGCTCAGGTATGACTCCTAGTGAGGCAAAGGAACCATATATAGTGCCAGGATCCAACCTGGATATGGCGCACAAGGTAAGCATCTTACCTGCTGCACTGTCTCTGGGGTTCTAGAAGGTTCTTAAAGGCACATGCACACAGAGGAATGAGTTCGAATCTCAATTTGAGTGTTAAATTGTGTGGTACAGGATGTGATTTGATGGATTATCCTCCCCTCCATTAAGCAAGAACTCAACCAATCATAAAATCCCAGGTGCAAAACACGAAGTAGAGGAAACGAACATATTTAGTGATCATGGGGGTAAGAAACCCACAGGTTCTGGAGGACCAGGATTCACCCCTTCTCTAAAACCCCTCCCCTCCACCACTTTATTTAAATCTTGTGGTGCTTTGGAAACTTTGGGGCAGGGTTTATGTGGCACTTGACTGAGAAACAAGTGTTCTAAGGCGGACGAGTGTGCTTTCCTATTTAATATGCACTCTTGAAGGCTCTCACTTTTTTCTTTTCTTTTCTAAAATTTTGGTTCACATTCAGAGATACTCAGGGGTTAATTCTGGCTCTACATTCAGGAATTGTTCCTGGTGGTGCCAGGGGTAGCATATGGGATGCCTGGGATCGACCCCAAGTAGCAAGCTCACTATGCACTGTAATGTGTTTTCAGCTCTAAGGCTGTCACTACAAAGCAAACATGTAATCACTGACTTGAGAGTAAGCAGGTGGTTCCCAGTCTGTGAGAGCAGGTCCTAGATGCATCACAGAGAGCCTGCCCTGCAGAAACCCACATAAAATTGAGTCCATTCATCTACTTAGGAGAAGGTGGTCACCTGCCTGTGTGAATAAGTGTGCACACGTATACACACACAAACATGCACATACACATGCACACACAGAAAGGTCTCAGATGCGCTGAGAGCCAAAAAGTGTTTTGGTCCCTCACTGGGAGTCTGATTCCCATCCCTGATCCTGCCCACATTGGACACAAGCAGCTGTACTTAGTGATGGTGGTGGGGTGTGAAAGCATTGTAGTGAAGGCAGATAAGCATGAAAACGCCCTGGACAGAGCTTCTTGCATTGCTCAACAATACACTAAATTAGTTTTCACTTCAGGGAGAGGAGTTCTATAAACCATCTGCAATACAGGGCTTCCTTTTGCATGTGGTGCTTGCCCAATTCTTGCTTGTATGGAGGGGGACCTCAGCTATAGACTCAGGGCATTCTGAGCCCCAACTCTGCAGCCAGTGAAATGAATATAGGCAAGAACACTTCGCTTCTTCAAGGTTTGTGAGCAGTAAAAGTGTGTAATGCCTTTAGCATGAAACTACCAACACGGAATTCAGGGTTAGTAACTCATACCCGGCATTGCAATTACTTTTCACAGCAAATCCCTAAGGCTCCCTCCCCTGCCTCTCCTCCCAGTTCCCAAGACTCTCTAACAAGGTGAACAATCTGTTCCTTCTTCCTCTCTGCAAGCCCCAGCACCTTTCTCTTGCCTCCTAAGGTTCCCACTTTCCTCATCCCACACACATACTTCAAATAGTCCCACTCTTTGCTGCGCCCACCCCCTGGCTCTTCCCGGCCCCGCCCACCTACTAGCCTCTCCTCTTCCAGGCCAGACCTCTGCTCAATGGGGCTGGAAGTTCATGGTGTAAGTTGGTGGGATGGTGGTTAAGCCTGTGTTTTGGGGGGACACGTCGAAGTCTTGGGGTGCCTGTGGGGACGTGAAGCGGAAGTTCTGTATGATGGTGGTGAGGAAGAGGAAGAGCTCCATCTTAGTCAGGCCTTCTCCAAAACAGTAGCGCTTTCCTAAGGAGGGGAAGCAGGAGGGCCTGGGGAAAGGTCTGCAGGCCCCCCACTGTCCCCAGGGTGCTGAGATGAGAATAGCCGGGTCCCAGGCTTTCAGCGCTTTAGTTCCCGTTGAGGATGAGATGAGCATATAGCCATGGTAGCAGTGGGGACGTCACAACCACATCCAAATAGGTGGGCTGCACTTCCGCCTTCTTCCTAGGGGTCTGGAGGATTTCAGTGGCCTTGGATAAATCTCAGACTCATCTCCTAAGCGCACACTCCTCCCTTCCCATGTCAGGGGGCTAATGAGGGCTGTGGGCTGTGGTCTCTAGACTGGAGAGAGATTTTAGGTTATACCTTAGGGAGGGGAGCGGGAACCTAGGGGGTCCTGTTGGTGGGTGGGAGGTGACCAGGTGGCAGACAGGGTTCTCCCAACAATGGGGAAGGGCACAAACTGCCATAAACTGGCCGTTCTCATCCAGGAAGTGCTGGGAATTGAAATCTCACGGTCTGGCGAAGAACTTGGGATCCCTCAGCATGGAGTCCTGCATAGGAAAGACTTCAGTACCCTGAGGGGCAGGGAAACGGACTTGTTTTAGGTTTGGACCCGCAGTGCTGGGGAGCAAAGCAGGATTTGCTACATACAAGGCAAGTGCCTTTTTTGTTTGTTTGTTTTCAGGTCATAGTTTGTGATGCTCAGGAGTTACTTCTTGGGAAGCTTGAGGGACCATAAGGGATGCCAGGGATCTAACCTGGACTGCTTGTATGCAAGGCAAATGCCCTTCTGGCTGTCCTATTGTTTTGACCCTACTAACCTCTGTGCTCTCTTTCCCCAGCCCTTGAGGAGGGAGCTAGAAGCTTCAGAATGGGGGTATGTTGTGCTGAAAGCACCTGAGTTGGCTTTTTTTGAGGGAGGAGATTTAATGGGTATTGGAGCAATATCCCCAAGACAGGAAGTTTGGGGTCCATTGGGGTCTCTCTTTGGAGACAGAGAGCTCAGGGAATTTGGCAGTTCCTGTTTCCAGAGGCCAGCGGTCTGGGGGAGATACAGGGTTTGGGTATCCCTAGTGGGAGGGGTGATGGAAAGAAGGGCAGGGGAGATCTCTGATTATGAGACAAAGGCTGGAGAATGCCTTTGCTTAAGGGAGGGGAAGCTGCAGGGGCACAGAGAACAGGTATGGAGGTCCCACAGGCTGGGATCGAACAGCACCTTGGGGAGGAAGAAGTCACAGAACTTGGTGTCCTTGGTGACTCAGCGGGCCAGGCCCATGGGGATCATGTCATGTGTGCTGACGGGATTAAGACTGGTGGGTGCTGCCGTGGGGCAAGAACATGGGTACAGCGGGTGCTTGCTTTGAGGTTTCTTGCCCTGGGACTGAGGTAGGAGTGTGGTGATGGGGTGAGATTGGAGGATGGAGGTGGGAGAAGGTGGTGGTGAGGCAGCTTTGCCCCCACTCCCAATTCCCTGCAGTCTGGGTTTGGCTGTACCTCCCGCATGCGGATGAGGAAGGAGTTGATAAAGTCCTGTGGGGAGTTGGGGTCCAGGGTGCGCTGGTTCTGCTCCACCTTCTTGGCGATGAAATCCTCCAGCCCCTGCAGTTCCTTTAACGCTTGTTGCTGGGGCCCAGGTAGGTGCTTCATGACTGGGTAGAACATCTCATAGAGCTGCATGGAGGGAAGGAGGGAAGGCAGGCTGAGGGGGGCTGGGCTGACAGCACCAGGAAGACCCCGAGGGGAGTGGGGCCTGCCTGACGGGGGCAGAAAGGAGTTGAAAGGCATTGATTCATCCATCCAGGGGGTTAGGTGCTTTATTGATGGATTAATTTTGGGGATGCAAAAAATAATCATCGATTAATTTGATTTGTGGGCTGATGTACAGAGCAAGTACCTTACCTCTTTACTATTTCTCTGGCCCCTCAAATTGATTATATGTATGAATTGTTTTTTCCCTTTTGTCTTTGGTCCATATCTGACTGTTCTCAGACTTCACTCCTGGGTCTGTTCTCAACCCTTGGCAGGGCTCCGGGGACGATTTGGGATTCTGGGAATTGAACCTGGGTTCTTTGTGTGCAAGATCAGGCCTCTCTGCAGTACTAGATCTATAGCCCCAAGTTTAAGTATTTAGGTGGGATGGGATTGGAAAGACCCCCATGTTTTCATCTGAATGAAGGCTGAGCGTTCAGTCCAGGAATTTTAGTGAGAAGGATTGGGGTACATATTTGGGTGTTGGATTTTAGTGGTTCAGCGATGCTCAGTGGAAGTGCTCAGATTTTCAAGTGAGGTTGGGTGAGCGACACCTGTTCAGGTGTGCTTGGGTGGAGACAACTGACTAGGTATTTTGGGGATCAAGGGCACAGTTAATAAAGTGGGGCTGGTGTCCAGGGTTTGTAATGGGGGACATGCCTGTTCAGGTGTCCAGTTATTCACTTGGGCACATAGAGGGCATAAAACAGGTATTGAAGGGTCTGGATTGGGTGAAACTGATTCAGGTGATTGGGGAACTGCATCCAGGTGATTCCATGCTTAGGGGTCTTGGTATCCACCCATATATACTCTCAGACATTTAAGTCTACTATGTAGGAAAGGCCCTATCTAGAGAGTTTGGCTGTGTAGATGGCAGATATTTTGGGTGGGCAGGATGTTATGGGACCAGGTGTTTAGGTTCTCAGGAGGTGGGCTGAGGGGGCCACTTGCCATGATTAAGAAATTCAGGCAGAGGGGCTGGAGTTATAGTCCAATGTGGAAGGCGTTTGCCATGCACGCTCCTGATCTGGGTTTGATCCCCGGCATCCCATATGGCTCCTCTATCACTGCCAGCAGTAATTCCTGAGTGCAGAGTCAGGAGGAACCTCTGAGCACCACAGGATGTGACAGAAACATAAAAAAAAGTTCAAATGAAGGGGCTGAAAGGGTAGTAAGTTCAGTGGGTTGGGTACTTGCCTTGCATGAGGCTGACTGGGCCAGGAACTCCGGAGCCCCATATGGTCCCTGGGCACTGCCTCCACCCTACCACCCCCCAGGATGTGATCCCTAAGTGCAGAGCCTGGAGCAGGCCTTCAACTATGTGGCTTCAGAGCAAAACAAAACAAAATTCATTTGGAAAGATGTAAAGTCGGCCTGGAGCACCTGCCCAGGTAAGAAATCAGTCATTGATTGAGTGTCTCCTTGGCTCTGGCATCTGGGGAAGGAAGGAAGAAAGGTAAAAATAAGAAGAAAAAAGGAAGGAAGGAAGGAAGGAAGGAAGGAAGGAAGGAAGGAAGGAAGGAAGGAAGGAAGGAAGGAAGGGAGGGAGGGAGGGAGGGAGGGAGGGAGGGAGGAAGGAAGGAAGGAAGGAAGGAAGGAAGGAAGGAAGGAAGGAAGGAAGGAAGGAAGGAAGGGAGGAAGGAAAAAAAGAAGGAGGGAAGGAATGAAGGAGGGAAGGGAGGCAGGGAGGGAGTGAGGAAGGGAGAAAGATTTGATGCCTTGTTCAAGATCACATATGCCAAAAAAAATTTCAGAGCCAGGACCTGGAGTTTCCTGATACTCCAGCACCCCACAGCACCCCATGTCCTTCATGGGGTCCTGAGGAGCGATGAGGAGAGAGTTCATACTGAATGGCCTCCTGAGCCCAGAAATTATATAAACTCCACAGCCAGGATAAGAACCCACATGGGATCAAATGTTAGGAAATTCAATCCAAAGGTATTCAGATTACTGAACAGTTACTAAATCCCAGGATCTTTGTGTTCTCTGTATCTGGCAAGGGTAGTTCCTTCTTCCTGGTATACTGAGTATTTGAGAGGGCTTCACTTCTTCCTGTTTGCTACAAGTTGTCGTAGTGATCTTGACCATCTGGAAGTAGAAGAGCACAAATTAGTAAGATGCCTCAAAGTGTTTTTCTCTGCTCTGTCTGGACAGCCCTCTCTGTCCTCAATATAATAAGGTCATCAGCTAGAATCAACTGCATTTCTTGAACTTTTTTTTACAGTGATATAATAGTAGCATGCAATTCTTTTTTTAAAATTTTTTAAATTTTATTGAATCATCGTGAGATAGTTACAAGCTTTCATGTTTGGGTTACAATCTCACAATGATCAAACACCCATCCCTCCACCAATGCACATTCCCCACCACCAGTATCCTGGGATACTCCCCCTTTCCCACCCTCCCCCTGCCTCCATGGCAGACAATATTCCCCATACTCTCTCTCTACTTTTGGGCATTATAACTAGCAACATAGACACTGAGAGGTAATAATATTTGGTCCATTATCTATTTTTGGCATGCATCTCCCATCCCAACTGGTTCCTCCAGCCATCAGTTTCTTAGTGATCTCTTCTCTATTCCATCTGCCTTCTCCCCTCTGCTCATGAAGCAGTCTTCCAGCTATGGGGCAATCCCCCTGGCCCTTATATCTACAGTCCTTGGGTGTCAGCCTCAGGTGATGTTAATTTATACTCTGCAAATGAGTGCAGTCCCTCTATGTCTGTTCCTCTCTTCTGGCTCATTTCATTTAGCATGATACTCTCCATGCTTATCCATTTATAAGCAAATTTTATAACTTTATCTCTCCTAACAGCTGCATAGTATTCCATTGTGTAAATGTACCAAAGTTTCTTTAACCAGTCATCTGTTTTAGGGCACTTGGGTTGTTTCCGTATTTTGGCTATTGTGAACAGTGCTGCAATAAATACATAGGTACAGATGTCATTTCTACTGTGCTTTTTTGTATCCTCAGGATATATTCCCAGAAGTGGTATTGCGGGATCATCTGGAAGCTCAATTTCTAGTTTTTGAAGGACTGTCCATATTGTTTTCCAGAAAGGCTGGACCAGTTGGCATTCCCACAAACAGTGAAGGAGCGTCCCTTTTCTTGAACTTTCTTTATGTTACCTGTACTGGCACTCCTCTGGTAGCAGATATTGTTCATTGCTCTCTGACATTCATTAACTTTCTTTTTTTTGTGTGTGTTTTTATTTTATCTTTTATTGAATCATGGTCAACTACAAAGTTACAGTTATTCATAATGGAGTTTTGGCATACAATGTTCCAACACCAGTAAGGTTCTCCAGGGCTCACCTCCCTCCACCACTGTCCCCAGTTTCCCTCCTGCACTCCAGCCTACCTCTATGTAGGCACTTTATACCTCCTATAAGCATTCTGTTCTCAAGAGTGACCATTTCCTTTCACCGATGTCATATTGTACCCTTAGCTGAACCTATCTCAGCCATGCCCTACCACCGTGGCCAGCTTCCGACTGCAAACCAGTTCATTCTCTTTGTTTCTATTGCATTTGGGCATTTGTTATTCCCCTACTATGTGTCTTTATGTCCTGCATATGAGAGAGAACATTTTGAGTCTGTCCCTCTCCCTTGACACGACATGATAGTCTCCAGATCATTCATGTAGCAGCAAATTATAGGACTGTTTTTTTCTTACGACTGAGTAATGTTTCATAGTGTTTCATTTTACATATATATCACAGTTTCCTTATTCAGTCATCTGTTCCTGGGCACTTGGGTTGTTTTCAGATTATGGCTATTGTGAACCTTCTTTATTTTTCATTTGTGCTTTTTATTACAGCTCAGGTAACAGGGTCACAATAGTTTTATTGTTTATAATGGACAAAGTCACTGCACCCCACCATCAAAGTGCCCGGGTCCCTGCAGCATTGTTCCCATGCCTGCTCTAGTCAATCATTTCCCTTCTCTCCACCACTCCCCACACTGCTCGGCAATCTGAGTCTTGAAATCCAAATCCAAGGCCTTATCACCGTTTGATATTGTCTATTCCCTAGTTTTGGTCTCTTCATAGACCACAAATCCCTCTTTCTTTGGCAACGGAATTCTTAAACCTGAGCTGAACTCAACGCCATCCTGAACAGAGACTACATTTCCCAGTACCCCTTGCAGCCTGGGGATGGTCTTGAGATTGCAAGTGAAAGTGATTGGAGTAGAGGTGATGTGAGCTACTTCCAGATCAATCCTTCTACTCCCATGCCCCATTGTTCTGACCCTGTCCTTGGGTCCCGAGTTCTACTTTAACTTTTTTTTTTTTAACGTTTAGGAGGGGATCTGGTATTGCATAGCTTTAGAAGAAAATAGGTAAGAAAGGAGGGAACGCTGATGAGCTTGGCCCAGTGGGAAGATAAGAAATCTCAGAAATGGGCCCTTTTTGCAGTTCTAAGTGATCGTCATCATCATCACTCATATGCCATCTTATTCCAACACTTATGCTCATTGCCCATCACCCACCAAATCAGCACACCTACATCTATACTGCGAGTCCAGTCTTCTCCCCAGAGTCCAGCCTCCCGATCTTCTCTCAGTAGAGGGAGGCACAGAGAAAAGTGTTAGGAAGACTGTGGCCTCGAAGTTCCCCTAGGGGACTAGTGCATCCCTTATCTCTCTATTTCTTCAGCCTGATCTTCCCCCTGAGGATGTCCATGAAAGGTGAACCCGGAAAGGCTCCTGTTGTGATCACCCCACTAACCCTGGCCTATGGAGGTAAAGGGAGAAAAATATAGAACCTTATGGTATTGGCATGACTATGGTAACAGAGAAGATCGGATGGTCCTTTGCTGCTTCTAGAATTTTCTACAAGATTTGAGGTTGGGAGAAAAGAGTAGATGCAGGAGAAGGTTGGCTTCCTATGAGAGGTGTCTTGGGAGGCTAAGTTATGGTCCTACCAAAAGATTAATAGTGCCTCTACCGGGACAGGAGTGATAGCACAGTGGGTAGGGCGTTTGCCTTGCATGTGGCCAACCTGGGTTCGATTCCCAGCATCCCATATGGTCCCCCGAGCACTGGCGGCGGTAATTCCAGAGTGCCGAGTCAGTAGTAACCCGGGTGCATTGCCGGGTGTGAGCCAAAAAGAAAAAAAAGTGCGAATCCCCGATTTTTTGTGTTGCAACAATGTTGCAGTAAGGTTTAACTAGACAGTCTGAGGCATTTGAGACATGCATGCAAAAGACATATACACTTTTTGGGCGGATCACATAACTGTCTCCGGAGTTTTTTGTGTTGTGGCCTGTTGGAGAGCAGCCTGTTCAGTGCCCTTTTATTAACTAGGTTGATGTACGAACCAATGATATTCAGCCACATAGGCAGAATATGCAAATTAACTTAGTCAACGGAAACAGTATCAAAATCAGTTACACACCTGGAAGTATAGTCAGTTAAAGTAACAGTAACAGAAAAACGATGTTTACATCCAAGCCTAGGTAGGCCTGAGATTATGGGATGTTGTACACCAACATTTCCCCCTTTTTTGTTTAAATGACCAGTAATAAACAATACAAACATTTTCACAAATCTTTCCAGTAATACCTCAAGAAAATCTTTAAGAAAATCTAACCTTATTCTACAGAAATTATTTTTCATTTTACAATACAGAGTTTACGTATACAGAGTTTACACACATTAAGCAATATTTCAGTTCCAGTCCTGGTTCAGAGACATTTGTCAATGAAGACCAGTTAGTCTCTAAACAAAAACAACACTTTCATGCCATTTCTGGATGAATTTCACAGTCCGGGTTTTTCCACAAACAAAAACAATAACAATAACAATCAATAACTGCCGAAGCACTACCGTTATCTCTCATGGACAAAGAAGGATCACCGGCATCCATAAGTAAAATAAAAAACTTCCTCCTTCTCAAACTTCACAAATATCCCGATAAAATATGCATGGAATATTTTCCAGTCTTATATAATAAACCTGTTATCTCTTAAAACTTATGCCTTGAACCAAACAAGTATTTTCTGAACCTATTTTTATATATACTTATTTCAATTCTCTTTTAACAACTCACTATAATACAGATACAAACAAAAAATTATAATATAAATATTTAGAGAGAAAATTGACGAAACATAAACTCTCCCAAACAATTTCTATGAGGCACATATCTCCCTAATACCAAAAAAAAAATCACAGGAAAAGAAAACTATAGGCCGATATCCCTGATGAACATGGATGCAAAGATCCTCAACAAAATATTAGCAAATAGAATCCAACAACTCATCAAAAAGATCATACACCAGACAAGATAAGTTTTATCTGAGTGAGAAATAATTTCTTTTCCTGTCAAATGGTGGAACTTTTGTTACTGCTTGTTACAGATGCTAGCTGACTAGATTGAGGGTCCAAGAATCTGTTTCTTAGGATCTTATTGAAATGCCCTCTTCTCTTTCTGCTCTCTGCAATTCCCTGTTCTTTTGTTTTTGTTTTGGGGCCACACCCAGCATTGTTTAAGGATAACTCCTGGCTCTGCCCTCTGGAACTCCTGTGGGTGCTCTTGGGACCATATAGGATTCTGGGGATGGAATGCAGGTCAGGTGCGTGCAAGGCAAATGCCCTACTATTGTGCTGACCCAGCTCTCTACAATTGTCTGAAGGCACTGCCCCAGGCCTTGTCATTCCCTCACCTCATCTCCTCCGTCAAACTCTGTCTCTCACTCGTTTTCACTTGGCATTAACAGCTGTCTGGTACTTCAGCTGAGTAGTTCCCTTGGAAGCCTTCTCTCTGACTTTTTCACAAGTCTAAGAACCCCCAAATCCACCCCATCTTCAGTCTTATTCAGTCATCTCCCCCTTTTTTTTTAACTTTTCAGGTAGATTATCTGGAAAATCTATAGGAAAATCTATTCTTTTATGCTCATTACTTATGTATACTTGAGTGTGGTGGAAAGTGTGTTCATCTCTAAGTAACAAGAAAAGGAAAACTGAGACTTAAATAATAGTGTTCAGTTTTCTTATACATTGAAGACCTTTAAAGATTATCCGTCTTGGGGCTGGAGCAATAGTACAGCAGGTAGGGTGTTTGTTTGCCTTGCACATGACCGACCCGGGTTCGATTCCCAACATCCCATATGGTCCTATGAGCACTGCCAGGGGTGATTTCTGAGTGCAGAGTCAGGAGTAACCCCTGTGCATTGCCAGGTGTGACCCAAAAAGAAAAAAAAAAGGTTATACATCTAGGGTTAATATGGTACTCCATAACATCTGTCTCTTCTATCTTGTTCTACTATGTATGTGCTTTTCATTCCTAAGATCACACCATGGTGCAAAACAGTTGCTGGAGCTCCACCCGCTGAGACCATATTCCAGATATTATAAAAGGAGAAGAAATATAACAAAAAGAGAAACCATGTTTACTAATGGAAATACCAAATAGGAACCACTTGATGATTCTGCTCATTGACCAGAATCTATCTGTGCTGCCAAACCTGACTGTAGGTGTGGCAGGGATATGTCAGGCTAACTCTGGACAGCTGTGTGCCTGTCTATAAATTGGATTTATGTTATTAGGGGAAAAGGACAGAGCAATTTTAGGAGGCAATTGGTAGTTTCCAGTTCAGAAACAAATGCTCTCTTTATTTTTTTCAGGGACAACATCATCAGATTCAAAGTTTATCAAAATTTGATCCAAAGATCAGAGCTATCAGCTTCCCTAATGTGCCATGTAGGAAATATGCCATGACAGATTTCAAATGTTCTTGAATTATTTTTTCTTAATCTTTATGCTTTGGATCATTTTTCTAAGCAGGAGATAAGAAATTCAGAAGCCCCATTCATCATCATTCCCACTCCCCAATGAAGAATAACCTCAAGAACGAAAGAACTGTGGGCCAGAGCAATAGTACAGCAGGCAGGGAGCTTGCCTTGCATCCTGTCAAATGGGGTTCAATCACTGGTTTCCCATATGGTCCTGATCTGCACTTTGCTAAAACAGATACCCTTCTCTGGAATGGTGCAACCCACAGATAAAAGAAAAATTAAAGAATCACAGAATTCTGGAGTTTTCAAATATGAGGACAAGATCCATAGAATCATATAAAAATGTTAGCTTTGGAAAATGATTTAATTGTCTTAAAGCCATCCCGTGCAACGTTGCCCACAAATAGATCTTGTCATGGACAACTCTTTTTTTTTAATTTTTAAAAAATTTTTTATTTTTTAAAAAAATTTTATTGAATCACCATGTGGAAAGTTACAAAGTTCTCAGGTTTATGTCTCAGTTATACAATATTCAAACACCCATCCCTTCACCAGTGCCCATATTCCACTACCAAAAACCCCAGTATACCCCCCACCCCCGCCCCTCCACCCCCAACTGTATAACTGATGAATTTCACTTCATTTTCTCTTTACCTTGATTACGTTCTATATTTCAACACAAAACTCACTATTGTTGTTGGAGTTTCCCCCCAAGAAAGACAGCCCTACTATCAAGGAAGCATTTGATAATTAGTTTTCCATTGCTGAGAATGAAGAGATATGTAGCCCCACTGATCCAAGTATATAACTCTTTTTTTTTAAACTTTTTCCTTTTCCTTTATTTTTTCCCCCTCATCACCCTTCCCGCACCTCATAGTATGGTGGACACCATGCCGCGTTTCTCCCTGAAAATGGGAAACAACCGGGAAAGAGGAATATTTCCTCTTCTCGGCCGGCTGGGGCTGTTGCTTAGTTCACACTCCAGTGAAGTGGCTGCTATTTTAATAACCTTCAATATTTCAACAAAAACTCACTGTTATTATTTGAAGATTCTCCCCAAGTCAGACCTGTTAAAAAGGAATCGTTTCACATTGCTGACAATTATAGATGTTAAGTCTGCTGCCGCATCCGCACGGTTTTGGATTTCTGTATAAAGTCCAGGGAAAGTTCTGCCAGAAATTGCACAGCCCAGCTCACAGTCCCAGTGCATTGCTGTAAGAAGTCTCTGGAATCAAAGTCTTTAGGCGCAGAGGGTCCGTTTCACTCTCAGAAGCTCCGAATTTATCTGGGCCGAGGGCGTGCCGGTTACACCCACTTCCCATGATTCCCTAGCAGCCCCAAGTGTAAAAATCGTCTACCTCTGGGTTAGGAGTCTTAAGGCTCCTGCCATGTGGATGCTGCCGCCGCCACCATTTTCCATGCAGGAAGACAGGAGGGAAGATCCACCCCCGGGCAGTACGGAGTTGTAGCCCAGTTCACAGTCCCAGTGCATTGCTATTAGAAGCTGCGCTGGATGCCCGAATGTGCTAGGTCTCTAGAATCAAAGTCTTTAGGCACAGAGGGTCCCCCAACTCTTAACCCACTTATTTTTTCTGCTCAGAAAAGTATTTTCCCCATCTACCCCCTAAAAACTCCAGCACTGACAACTTACAGAACCCAGTGAGAAGTGCAGGTATGAGGATCCAGTGATGGCAAACTCCAGGCCTCAAGGGATAGGTGATAGGCCGGCCCCTCTTATCCACCCCCCCACCATCCCCACGGACCAATGCCCACAAACTGCCTCTGGCTGTTACTTGAGCTTCCTTATGACCATGATCCAGAAAGACACAAAAGATTCTCTGAACCAAACAGCTCGCTGCAGAGAGTTCTCCAGACCCTAATTATCCAAAATTTTAGAATTTCAGGAGCACATAGGCAAACTCATGGCCATGTGACATCTTACACTATTCATAACAAGCAATACAAAAGAGAGTATGGGGGAGATTGTCTGCCATAGAGGTAGGGTGAAGGGTGGAATTGAAGGGATAGTGGGGACCTTGGCGGAGAAAGATGTGCACTGGTGGAGGATTGTGTGATTGATCATTGTATAACTGAAACTCAAACAGGAAAGTTTTGTAACTGTATCTCACATTGATTAAAAATAATAACAATAAATAAAATAAATAATAATAAAATAAAATTAACATTCTGAATAAAAAAGTAATGTGGAGTTCATGCCCAATTCAATCACCTTAATCAATGGATAAATAAATACCAGTGCTCCTACATTAGAAAAATTATGTCCTCTTTTCTATTATAGCAAAAATACAATCCAACATATTGCTACCGATTTCCATGGTGTAAAGTCTGAATATACTTTCTTTTTCCAGCTTTTTCTACTCCAAGCAACACCACCTTTTATTTTAGCAAGTAAGTACCTATTCTATGGTTGCTGCATGCCTAACTCACAGAAGTCTCCCAGCCACGAAAGATGAATATTTTCAAAAGAGAAACAGGCACAGATCCTGTCCAAAAATTGTGCTCAAGGAGTTTTAGGGTCAGGTCATAACCATCTGACCTTTTTTTAAAAGCCTTCCACTGGGAGAGAGAGACAGAGACAGAGACAGAGAGACAGAGAGAGACAGAGAGAGAGAGAAGGGAAGTGCCCGCTATAGAGACATAGAGGCCGGCTGGGGTGGGGAGGTTGTAGGAGGGAAACTGGGATCATTGGTGGTGGGAAATGGACAATGGTGGTTTTGGATCATTGTATGACTGAAACCTGATCATGAAGAGTATAAAAAGCATAAAAGCCTGGTCTTGATGCGAGATGTTTGTCTTAAGAAACAAGACCCCCCACGGGGAGGTACAAGCTGAATCCGCCTGAAGATCTTGTCTGAAATTTACAGTAGAAGCCCAGCAGCCTTGCCCTTGTTTTGCTTCTGTAAATGATCAACCACAACCTACTGGCAGTCCTAAACCTCACACCCCTTGAGATGCTCTATAAATATGCTAGCACCTCTACATTAAATAGGCTGTTTTGACCATTTATTGGTGAGTGCCCCATCTCTTTGTTCCTCTGCTGGGGAGGCCTGCGGATAAAAGGAAGACATGGTATTATGCACCCCTATACTTTGTAAACTCAGATCCTGTACACACCCTAGGATATGTTGGATAAGGGATGGAGCTTAGGGATAAGAACCATGAGGCCAGAAATAGGAAGAAGGGGGAATGGCCTCATGGATTTCACTAGGTAAGTTAAATCTACCTTTATTCATGTAAGAGATTATATGTTGTATAATCAAGCTCACCCCCATAAAGCAATGAATTCCCTGATGATATTCATATCTGGAAAATTTGAATTCCAGGGTATTTAAATTTCCACACACCTGTTTTCCCAGAGTGGCTTAAGGCAGAATCTGGAACCTTGGACACAACCCTGCCTCCTGGAACCATGGAGCTGGGAGGGGCCCTCTCCATCTTTCTGGCACTCTGCTTGTCTTGCCTGTTCATCCTGGCTGCCTGGAAGAGGACCAGCAAGGGTGGGAAGATGCCCCCTGGCCCTACACCAATACCCTTTCTGGGGAACATTCTGCAAGTCGGTCTTGGAGCCACCTATCAGTCTTTCATGAAGGTGAGTCCACCTGCTTCTTTCCCAGTTAGGCAAATATATTCTGTAGGCAAATGCACGTGAAACATAGGCTTTGTATGCTAAGAATTCCGAGATTTCAGGATCTTGACCTCTTGGAAACTCAGATAGAAGTATACATTGTATCTTTAGATTCTTGTCATCTAAGGACTTTGAAATCACAATACTTTAGGGTTTTTTTTGGAGGGGGGGGATGGAGGGTTTTGGGAGGAGAAGGAGACATGCCTGGAAGTGTTAAGGGCTCATTTCTGGCTCTGTACTCATGGAGGTAATGCTCAAGGAACCAGATGTGGTGCCAGGGAGTTATTCAGAGTCAGCCTCATACAAGGCAAATTCCAAAACCTGTATACCGTCTCTCCTGCTGCAGATCTTGTTATCTTCAAACACATCTGCCTGTTGTAGAAGTTTGAGACTCAGTTTTATGAAATAAGAAATTTAGTATTTCTGAGAGAAACATGCATTGTGGATTCATCTCATCCAGGTCCATCATTCTCCACATAATTAAACGATAACTTGAGTTCAGTGCTAGAGATTCTTTCCCAGGATCACAGGAGTCATGGTGCTGTGCTTTTTCCTGAATAGTCATTACCAGCACAGGAATCAGCTTTCTCTGTTATTTTCACATTAGTATCCCATTGAAAACACCGCTCTAAATTCCCTGGAGTTCAAAATTTGGTCTTAACTAAGTCCCAACTAAGCCCCTACTCTTTTTTTTTAAAATGTTGGAATACGGCTATTCATTCAGTCATTGATTAAGCTGATTGAATTGTAAGCCCCTACTCTTGTATCTTCCATCTTTCTTAGCTCAGGGAGAAATATGGCTCAGTATTCACTGTATACATGGGACCTCGACCAGTAGTTGTTTTATGTGGTCATGAAGCAGTGAAGGAGGCCCTTGTAGACAAGGCAGATGACTTCAGTGGCCGTGGAAAAGTGACTTTACTAGAGCGAAACTTCCAAGGTTATGGTAGGTAACAACAGCAACATTGAAAACAAAACGATTTTCAGGTACAACCTGGGTTATCTGATAAGTACTCTACCTGCATGACCCACATTGACTCCTCTGAGGAAACTTTTAATGTCTAATTAAGTTTTCTAAAGTGGAAGCTGGACATGAGAAAAGTTTAGTGATACCACAAGTTTACTTTTAACCTAAACCATCTAACTCAGTTAAAGTAAAACTTGGTGGTACTTTTGTAGTGTTATTTTATAATTGTACTTGGATGAATTAGTTACACATTTTGTGTGACCACTAAAATCATTAGACTTTTATACTCACATATTGAACTCATAGGTGTCTGTCTTCTCATTTTAGGCAGGTACATTCCTAGTATTACTTACACAATCATCTCAATGACTCAGAAGCTTCAATTCCAGGCAATCTAACACTATTAATTCCCTATTTCTGCCCATTCATCTATGCTTCTACCTCTCCTCTTATTTAGTCACATTTCCTTTGGTCTATAAAGTCATCCATCATTAATCTCTCCATCTAACTTATCTGTATATCTATCAATTAATGTCTCATTTTCTTATTCACCTATTATTTTGGTCAGAATTTTAGTAAGTTTTCCATTGTTATTATTTTTAAAAAAATAATGTAGGAGTACTGCTATTTGCTCAGCTATTTATTAAGCTGATTAAACTGGGCATGAACTCTACATTACTTTTTTTTTAATTGTATCACTGTGAGATAGAGTTACAAATCTTTCATGTTTGAGATTCAGCCATACAATGATGAAACATTCCTCCACCAGTGCACATTTTCATCACCAATATCCCCAGTATCTCCCCCCACCTGCAAACTCACCCCCCACACATCTCAGGCCTCACCCTGCCTCTATAGTAGACAATTTCCCCAATACTCTCTCTCTAATTTGGGGCACTATGTTTTGCTCGAAATTTCCCACCACCATTCAAGCCTACCTGCCAGGGCCAGATGCTAGGGAATTTGTTTTCCATTGCTCATTTTGAATATCATGAGAGCATGCATGGCTATGGTGGTTTGTAAATGTAAATTTCTAGATTGTAAATGGTTGGGTTCCAGAGACATCTGGCACTAATCCAATTTGGGAATCAATTGGGAGTCTTTGGGCCAGGGCTGTTGGTGTGCCAAGATAGCACCCGGAGACAAATTGTTGGCAGGACAGCCAGTCTGCTGGGTGGGCTGGGAGCCAGAGAGAGGCAGCCCGGGTCCTCTGCCACCATGAGACCTGGAGATTCAGTCCTGGAACCCGCAGACCTAGGCCTTGCTTGTGGAAGTTCTTGGTACCGGGATTTCATCCTGAGTAGTCGGGGAGAGCACATCAGCTCCATCTGGGGTGTCCCAGTGAAATTTGCTCAGTATAGGGCCCACCCAGACAGATCTGTGGAAGACACTGGTGCTGTCATGTGGTGTCTTCCGGGACTTGCTGCTGTGACTCTGGGCCAGGTGCCCTTAGATCCACATTTCAAAAGTTTCAGCAGATTATATCTTGGTGAGGTCTATCCTGAAACAGTGGAGTTAGGCTGGGGGTATGGTGACAATTTTGAATTGTGGAAGCAAGTGGCTGCTAGAGGCTCTGTTTGGATGGGCAATTCAGGCCAACTCGTCCCCCTCTAATTTACACCAGTATCTTCAGCCATGCACGGGTTTGAGGTTCACTGTAGCTTTTGATCTCTTTCAAGATTAAATTGTAGGTCTCTGAAATAAGGTCAATAAATGAGCCTGTCCGCTAAGTGTGGTCACTCGACCTCATACCTCTTCATCCTCAGCAATAGAAAACAAATTATCTAATGCTTCCTTTTCAGCAGGTCTGACTTTAGGGGAGAGACTCTCCAAACAATAATAGTGAGTTTTGTTGAAATATTGTATGCAATCAAAGTGAAAGTAAAGTGAAATTTATTAGTTACACAGGCGGGGGGGGGCTTAGGGGGGGCTAGGGGCGTGGGGGGGTTTGGAGTGTGAGGGGGCGGGGTGGAGCTATACTGGGATTCTTGGTGGTAGAATATGAGCACTGGTGAAGGGATGGGTATTCGAGCATTGTATAACTGAGATTTAAACCTGAAAACTTTGTAACTTTCCACATGGTGACTCAATAAAAAATTAAAAAAAAAAAATAAAAAAATAAATAAAAATAAAAAAAATAAATGAGCCTGTATAGCTGAGCCAGAGGAGGTTTGTGGGTGTGGCTCCCACATACCTAACTTTTGGTCATTTAATTTCTTGGTAAACTTGATCCCAAGTTGTTGGGGCCTGGCCATAGGCACAGTGGTAATTTGAGGTATCTGGAAGCCTGAGGGCACCATCAGGCTACTGATGCACTCTCCCCACAGGTACAGTATGACCTGTTGGTGGCACCATACCCCTATCCATCTATTATTATTGAAAGAGTGAGTCAGCCCACATCCAACTGAACTCAGAGCTTACTCCTGGCTCTGTGCTCAGGGATCATACCTGATGGTGCTTGGGGAATAATATGTTCAGCCAAGGGAGAATCTGGAGTCTGCTGAATACAAGGCAAGTGCCTTATCCCTTATACAATCTCTCCTTGCCCCATCCATATATTTCTAATCTCTCATCCATCTATCATTTCAACCATCTATCCATCTACCTCAAACAATCCTCAAACCATCCTCAAACCATTTACCTCAAATCCTTCACCCAGACATGATGTCTTTCATACATTGAAATTATCATTTATTCTAGTAATAAACTCTTCCTTCCATTCACCAAGCCACTAACATTATTACATGTTCAATTATTAATTTATAAGGTATTAATAACAGTAATGCACGTATGATTATTTCAATGTGTTTCTACTACATGATAACTCTATGTAGAGATATACTGGTATACAGGTCTGAGTAATTATGTATAAATTTTGGTATGTTTGGAGAACCAACTGAAATACAGAAAGTGAAAGTAATCTCCCAATTTGGGGGAATTCTGTATGTTTTGTATGTTTACCTCCCTCAACATTTCTATGCCTTCATCTATTTATCCATTCCCATGGATCAATCCAGCAAGAAATGTTTCTTCAAGGGTCAGGAGGATTGGCCCATGTTAGGAAGGCTGCCACCAAGGGGGAGAAAGAGTGAAGATAGAACATAGAAGAAACAATTATAACAAGGATAGTTGGAAATGATCATTTGGGGAAAAAACTGAATGTTGAAAGGAGGTAAAGTGATACACGAAACCCATTCAGTAACAGTATTGTAAACCACAGTGCCTAAAAGGAAAATTAGAGAGAGAAAGAGAGAGAGAGAGAGGAGTTGGGGAAGTGTCTGCCATAGAGACAGGCTGTTTGTGTGGGGGGATGGGCAGTGGGGGAAGGAGAGGAAGGAAAACTGGGGACATTAATGGCAGGAAATGTGCACTGGTGCAGGGACAGTTGTTGGAACATTGTATGACTGAAACTCAATCATAAGCAATTTTGTAACTGTATCTCACAGTGATTCAATAAAAAATGAATAGGAAGGAAGGAAGGAAGGAACGAAGAAAGGAAAGAAAGAAGGAAGGTAGGAGAAGGAAGGAAGGAAGGAAAAAAATTTTAAGCTCTACCAACCATTTCTAACCTGATTTTCTTTCTTCCAACTGCGTCCTGAGTGTGAGGGTTCTGTAGGGAGAGAACCTTAGTCTCTCCATCTAAACTAAGGGTTGAGATTTTTTCTGGAAGCTTACACACAAAGTTATCATAATCAGGCACCATCCTGTCCAGCGCTGAGTTGGACACAAGAAGGGGCGGAGAAGTAGGAGCTTGATCGAGAGATTCTTGTAGGTGTTGGTATGTCTAACGGAGAACGATGGAAGATTCTTCGACACTTCTCACTGACAATTCTTCGGGACTTCGGAATGGGAAAGAGAAGCATTGAGGAGAGGATCCAAGAAGAGGCTGGTTTCTTGTTAGAGGAATTACGAAAGACCAAAGGTATGGGGAACACCTGGGCAAGAGTTCCAAGGTGATGTGTAGCTGTAGCAAGCATAGTCCTGAAATTCAAAATTTTGCTTGGAGAAAAAGTCTACAATAGAGGAAGACAGAAAAGATTAAGTATTTATAAATATGTCTGGTCAGACGTCATGCTACAAATTAATGTGAAAGAAACGTGGAGACCAATTGTACAGAAATATTAATCAAAAGATACCAGGAAAGGGTCTTGCAGTGGGTAAGACATTAAATGCCTCGTGTGCTGCTAGTCTTGGTTTGATCCCAGCATCCCATCTTGTCCCCTGAGCACCGCCAGGGAGGATCCCTGAGTTCAGATCAAGGAATAACACCTGAGCTCCCCTGGGTGTGGTTCCCGCTACCCAAAACAGATACAAGGTAGTTTTATGAGCTCCTGATGTCATATGCAAACTTTGGCAGTATGTGAGGCCATGTCTTTTTCTGGTGCCAAAAGAAAGTTTTGTTATATACTTGCACACACAATTGTGGTTGGAAAAAAAAACTTAACCACTTCTCTGTATGAAATTCAGTAAAAATACATTGTTCATATTATTGGGAAAAGAATATGCAGAACTTTTTCATCTTATAAATGTAAACATCTATTTGACTCATTTTTGAAAGAATCCAGCTGAGAGGCAGAAAAAAAGAGAGATGAATGGGCAAGAAACAGAGGGATACATTCCTGTATACTAGATATTTCTTTCCAGGGGGTCCATGGATGTCAATCAGTACATAAATAGCTTTCACTGTTCATGAGTCACTATATTCCTTGCAAAAGTATGTATTTGTGAGCACATGCTTTATTATAAGGAAACTGCCCCAACTTCACTGACTCTGCCATCATCTTATTTATGTTGGTTGTAATTGAGGTCCAAAAAGGATTTCTTTAATAGCTCAAATGGAATAATTGGAAAAGAGATAGAATCCACTCATTTTAAAATATTTTTTTATGGGGGATGTGGGGTGCCACGCCCAGCTATGTTCAGGGATTGTTCCTGGCTCTGCACTCAGGAATCACTCCTGGTGGTGCTTCAGGGAACCTATGGGATGCCAGGGATCGAATCCGGGTCTTCTGAGTGCAAGGAAAATACCCTACCAGCTGGACTATCTCTCAGACTCCAGAATCCAGTCATCTTTAAAATTAAAAAAAGAAAAGAAAAAGAAAATGCCCTATATCACTACCTCTTTTCCAAAGCTATCAATTTCCAGCACACAATTAAATAGTAATCACAGTGATTAAGCTCTTCCACCCATTCCATTCTTGAGTGCTTTCTATATGTCAAGTGTGCTAAGTGTTCAGCATGAACAGTGATATGGAATCCTCATGAACTGATGAGGTAGTTACTAAGACAGTTGATGATTAAGAATGAGATTCCTCACATGTGACTTGGACAATGGATCCAGGACTCGTCTCTGTGACAGGATCCTGATGATTGCCTCTGAACAGACTATTTCCTTTACCAGGTAACCCCATCAAACCCACTTTCTTCCTGAGCCGCACTGTCTCCAATGTCATCAGTTCTGTGGTCTTTGGAAGTCGCTTTGACTATGAGGACAAGCAGTTCCTGAAGCTGATTCAGATACTCAAGGAGATTCCCATGGAGATGAACACGCTCTGGGCACAGGTATCTACCAGCCTCCCCTCCCACCAGCTTCAGTTAACTAGCATTTGAGTGTGCTTGCCAATCTTGCTCACTTCTTCCCACAAGCCAGGAAGTAAGTGTTCATTTGCCCTGAGTCTCAAAAACAAAAGTATTTGCTTAGCCTGGTTTAGGTGCTGAAATTAAGTGTGAAGACTTAAGTTCCACACTTGGTCCGTGGTGGATCTGAGGCCATTGTGAACAAACACCTCTCAACCTTTGCCAATTCCCTGCAGCTATATGACATGTATTCTGGGGTCATGCAATATTTGCCAGGAAGACATAATCGTGCTTACTACTTAATGGAGGATCTCAAGGATTTCATTGCCCAAAAAATCAAGACCAACGAAGCATCCCTTGATCCACAAAACCCTCGAGACTTCATTGACTGCTTCCTCATCAAGATGCACCAGGTACTTCTTCCTCTTCCTCCCTCTTTTCCTCCAACTCCTCAACCTCAAGTGCCTGAAACTTTGACTCGCCCATAAATATGCCAGAGACAGAGAGCAAAATGTATTTCCATTATCTACATCTATATTTATACAAGATTTAAAAATTTTTATATTTTAAAATTTTATTTTCTGTAATGGATCCCAATGAGGTGCAGTTACAGACTTACAGACTTTTGTGTTTTGAATGCATAAGGCCAAAAAGTTGTTGATTTTTTAAGTCTGGTCTAAACATTTGAGGATTATAGAAATGCAAATGTTATGCCTTTGAATCACAAATACCAGTAATTTATAACTGCAGAAATGTAGTCATTAGAGTTTTACATCTAAACTTAGACATTTAAGGGCTTTTAAATTAAGAGCTGGAACTTTGCATTTAGAGTTTAGAAGTGTAGACATAGAGGTGTAGACCTTTAGAAGTTTATACTTTTACTTAAGAGGCTCATTAAATTTTAGAACTAATTATAGTACAGAAGCTGTTTATTTGAAAGTGCAACATGATATACCTTAATGGTCTAGAACTTCGATACCCTGTTAAGTTATCTGTGTCCTCGCTTCCCATTCTCCCTTCTGTCCACTAAAGTCCAGTACACAGGTCTTCCGCTTACTGTTCCTCTAACACACCTGTCTCAGAAACTCTGCTAGACGACCTCTCTTCCAGACATCTATCCACTTGGTTTCTGCTTCCATCTTAACTTTACACAGGAGAATTTAAGAAAATGGGGACAAAACAGGGTGATTTTGTTTCTATGCTTTTCATTTTCAGGATAAAAATAATCCCCAAACAGAATTCAATTTCAAGAACCTGCTTCTCACCACTCTCGGCCTCTTCTTTGCTGGCACCGGGAGTGTGAGTGCTACATTACACTATGGACTGCTACTGCTGATGAAGCACCCAAAGGTGGAAGGTGGGATACACCAATTCCCTTAGACAGCTCCCAAGTTCAAAATGGCACCTCATCATGCAGATACAGAGCAGAATCTGATTCCTGGCCTTTTTCAGCTTTTAGTGGTGTTTCCTTCAGTTCCTCAACACACAACCCTCTGTCCCTCTTCAAACACTTCCGCATAAAACCTTCACAGAGAGCTTTTTATTTCCATTGTTACATCTCCACCGACTTTGACTCTACTATTTCTCAACAGGAGCTTGTGATTATATTTAGGATCAACTGGGCATTTCCCATCTCATGATTCTTAATAATATTTGCAAATATTTGTCATGTAAAGAATCATTCACAAGTTCCAGAGATTAGGATCTGGGTATATCTCTAGATTAATTGTTTTTATTAGTATTAAATTATCATTGGTTATAATATTATGGAATTTCAGGGGTTTAGTTTCATGCCTTTGTATGTGTTCATTCTTATCATTTCCATCACCAACTTTCCTGTTTCATCCCACCATCCAGAGATTCTTCATTCTTCCCACCCTATTCTCTTCCTCTTGGGAAACTGCTGCCATTTTTGAGAGTAAATTTTGTTTGATTTGTTTGCTTCAGTTATTCATGTTCTACATAGCAGTGAATCCAGTAAGCATTTCTTTCACTTTCATGTTTATGTCACTTAGCACAATTAAGGAAGTGGATATCTTTGCTGATAATTACTTTACCAATTCTAGTGGCTGAATCCAATAGCACCCATCTTTGAAAAGCCAATCTAGTCTAGTGGGCCAGCTCTAATAATAAAGAATTTATTTTTTGATTCAGTAAAATCTCCCATTTTGGTCCCTCTTACATCTAATTTAGTTGCCCACAAGATTTTCACACTACAGAAAATGAACAAGACTCACCTGTGTTCCCACTCAAGTTCCTCTAGCTTCTCCTTCATTATTGGAATTAACTAAATAATCAAACATCGGAGTGCACATTCTCTATTAGGCATTGTCCTCGTTAATTGCATACTGGATTTTTGGTAAATTTTATCATTACATGAGCTTGTTGGACCATCATATCCATTTCAAGATGAAAAGTCAGAGGATAGGCTCTTCATTTCAAGATCACTCTGTAGTAAGAGTAATGTTACCAACGTATATCAATAGTGTTTTTGGTGAGAGATGTACCAATTATATTTATAGTAACTATCACATGATAAGCACCATTTTATTTGAGTTCTGTCCTAGTTAGATCTGGAACTCTTATTCCATCAAAAATCTGTGTATGAAAGCGCAGCTTCACGGCTTTCAAGTACAGAACAAATGCCCTAGCAAACAAAGTTCCATTCTGTGTGTCTCCCAACAGTTGGATGGATGTTTCCCAGCCAGCAATATGTCAGGAATAAAGAGACAGCCCAGAAATACATGGTTGGTTCCTTCAGTGTCCCAAGGTTGCTAAATACAAATCCATGGCCAAATTCTAGCCTCTTGTTAAATCTCCTGTGCTCCTGTGTCCCTGTCTATGATGCTTTTTGACATTTTCCAGCCAAGATCCATGAAGAGATTGATCAAGTGATTGGGCCACACCGGATCCCAAGTGTAAATGATCGCGTCAAGATGCCCTACACGAACGCTATGATCCATGAGATACAGAGGGTAATAGATCTCTTACCCATGGGTATTCCTCACAATGTCATCCGAGATACCGAATTCCGAGGCTACCTTCTGCCCAAGGTGTGTCGACATCTTCATTGCCACCCCTTCTCAAACACTGTACCCACACCTCATCCTGGTTTGCTGCACCCACATCATAAAACATATTCTACTAATTAATCCAATTTTCTCCCAGGGTACAGATGTGTTCCCCCTGCTTGGCTCAGTCCTCAAGGACCCCAAGTATTTCCGATACCCAGATACCTTCTATCCTGAGCATTTCTTGGATGCGAAGGGCCATTTCAAGAATAATGAAGCCTTTGTACCCTTTTCCACTGGTAGGTTTCTGTGGTATAATTTTCTCTTGGAATATTCTAGATGTGTCCCCAACCATTGTTCTGTATCCATAGTTCAGGTGAAGAGGAAGATAAATCCTAATTTCATTTGATCATAAAACCCTAGAATCCCAGAATCAGGGAGTCATAGAACCGTGACAGCCATAATCAGAAGGTAATATCATTTAGCATGGGTCAGAGAAGATGTCTAGTGAGAACCAAATAGAAACTATTTTAAGTTTTGCTGTCCATGGTTCCTCTGTGTGGACTTTGCAATCAGAACTCTTACCAACACTCTTGTACAAACGGGGCTATAGGTTATACATTAATAATGATCCCTATGCTGGTGCTTATTATAACGAACACTGAAATAATAATCCTTCATTTGGTGTAGTTTTGACTGGAGGCCATTACCAGCTGTACTCAGTGATCACTCTTGATGGGGCTCAGGAAACCATATGTGATGTCAAGGATTGAATCTGGGTTGACTGTGTCCAAGGCCAGCACCTCGTTTGTTGTTCTATCTCTCCACCCCCTCATTTAATTTTCTTTTTTTCTCATTTAATTAATTTTTAGAGCATTACAAAGGCATTCATGATTGGATTTCAGGCATACAGTATTCCAACACCCATCCCACCCCCAGTGTACATTACCCAGTATCAATGTCCACAGGTTATCTCCCATCACACCCCTGCCCCTCAACTCCCTCATTTAATATTCATGTACCACAAAATATTTTCTTTGATGCTTTTAAGCTAAAGATATAGATAACACGGACTGGAACAAATAGTACAGAAGGCAGGTGCTTGCCTCCAAGTGGCTGACCCAGGTTTAATCCCAAGCCTTCCATATGGTTCTCCAAACCCCAAGAGGAGTAATCTCTGAATGCAGAGCCAGGAATAAGCCCTGAGCACCACCAGGTGTGCCCCAAGCCCCAAAAAGAAAACAAATTAAATAAAGCATTCTTAGGTTTCAGGTAGAAAAGAAAAAAAACACCATGAATTTGTCGTATCAGAGAATCTTGACCCATTGGTCAAGCTTGATCAATATATCTGTCCTTGAACAATAATTTATTTATTTGTTTGGTGGTGTTGGTAATCAGATATAGAGCCTCACACCTACCAGGCAAGTAGTCTACTGCTGAGCCACATCCCAGACCTCTATAACAGTAACATATTTTAGGCACAAACCATTTGAAATTGTGATCAGTGCAGTGACTAGGAAAATAAGCACAATCCTATCACTTCCAAATGGGGTGGTGAGGGATGAGTTACTTGGGCTCCCTGTCTGTGAAATGCACAGTAATCTCTCCAAACCATTGTAACAGGAACGAACTGAGTTTAACTGTAAGCATCTCTGTCAGATCAATCTTTTGGAAACTGAAATGAAAGGGGAAAAAAAACCCCTCAAATCTGAGAATCCTCAGGACTGTTTCATCTTGAATCTGATGCCAAAGACATTGAGCAGGAATCTGCCCGGTGTCTAAAGGGCATGTCTTAGCTGAGCACTGAGCACTGTATATGGCAACCCTCTGAGATTTTATAATAACTCTATAAGTCGAGAAATTCTGACCCCAGAGATACTGATAGGATAGAGAAAGCTCGGGTGGGTGTTGGGTCTAGACCACCCCTATGCATCCATATCCCAGTGCAAATGTGACCTGTTCTCCCCTTGTGTCCACAGGAAAGCGTGTCTGCCTTGGGGAGGCCATGGCCAGAATGGAACTCTTTCTCTACTTCACCTCCATCCTTCAGAACTTCTCCCTGCGCCCTCTGGTGCCACCTGCTGAAATTAATAACACACCAAAGATCTCAGGTTTTGGCAGCATATCTCCCACCAATGAGCTCTGCCTCCTGGCCCGCTAAGCACCCTCTCCTGGAAGCTGTGGGAAGCATTGGAGAACAAATTTCAGTTTCCCTGTAGCAGAGCACCACCCATCTCTCCCTACGTTATCTCACAGCCCCAAGAGAAGGCCCTATTTTGACTCTCATGGAACTAAAAGTCGGAGAGGGTCACTGATAATAGGAAGTTGTATGTTGTCTCTATGCAGGAAGAAAGCAATGTCTGTCCTAGATACCTACAACAGCCCACAGATTCTATGTTCACTTAATTATGATCACCTCTGCTTCCTCTTGTAGAGTTCATGTTCGCATGTTGTTCCTTTGTCTTTGCCCTGATCATGACCAAAATGAGGGTCACTAGCCCTTCTTTTGATTTTCATAGCCACCACCACCAAATGCCAACAGTACTAAACTAAACATTATTGAGTGTAATAAATTTCTTAGTGTATGTGAATTCAATGCATAGGAGAGCCTGGCAAGCTCCCCGTGGCGTATTCATATGCCAAAAGCAGTAATAAGAATGGGTCTCATTCCCCTGACCCTGAAAGAGCCTCCAATGTGGCACTGTTGGGAAGAACAAGTAAAGAGAGGCTTCTAAAATTTCAGGGCTAGGATGAATGGAGACGTTACTGAGACCACTCGAGAAAATCGACGATCAACGGGACGACGTGAATTCAACAAGGCACTCAATTAAAAGAGCCTCTTGACTTCCCTGTTTCAGTTTTGCTCTGCTAGTTTCCCTCTAGACTTCCCAAATGTTTTGGGGACATCCTTGTAATAGGCCAGCCTCTGACATCTTGCTTGTTTCCTCTCCCTTCCCATTCTCTTTCTTTTTTTCTTTCTCTCTCCTCCCTCTCTTTTTCCCCCTCACATCCTTCCTTCCTTCCTTCCTTCCTTCCTTCCTTCCTTCCTTCCTTCCTTCCTTCCTTCCTTCCTTCCTTCCTTCCTTCCTTCCTTCCTTCCTTCCTTCCTCCCTCCCTCCCTCCCTCCCTCCCTCTCGCTCTCCCTCCCCCTTTCTTTCCTTTTCCTTTCTTATTTTTTGGTCACATCCATAGATGTTAAGCGCTTACTTCTGGTTCTGTGCTCAGGGATCACTCCTAGGAGTACTCACTGAACGATATTACTGCAGGGGGTTGAACCAGGGTTCAAGAAAGCATGCAAAGACTTTGTGTGCAAGTCAAGCACCTTAACCCCTGCACTACCTCTCTGATCCATCTCTCATAACTATCTTCTTGGTTGTTCTCATTATAACCTTCTATTACAAATGATGCCAGTGGACCTCAAGTGGTTTATGAGAAGTGGAAAGAGAGAGATGACCACCTTACCCTATCCACTTCTGCTAGCCTGGGGCCCACTGGGAAGGCTAAGACTGATAAAGTTTACAATGAGCCCCTGCAGAGCATGGACCTCAAAATTCAGCAGCCCCACTAGGAAGCCATCAACTACACCTGACATCCAGTTATTCTGCACAGCACAAGAATTAATTCCCACTACCTGATTTCTCACTGTTGAATAATGAGTGGGTCATGAAAGAAATCAAGGAAGAAATAAAAAAATACCTCGAAACAAATGAGAATGAAGACACAAGCTACCAGAACCTATGGAACGCAGCTAAAGCTGTGTTAAGGGGAAAATTTATAGCTCTGCAAGCAGGTATTCCAGGTCTTCTTGGTTCAGCCTTGGGAGATTGTAGGAATCCAGGAATTTATCCATTTCTTCTAGGTTCTCTTGTTTCCTGGCGTACAGCTTTTCAAAGTAGTCTCTGATAATGTTTTGCTAATGGTTTATCAATCTTGTTTACTTTCTCGAAGAACCAGCTCTTGGTTTCATTGATCTTTCGGACTGTTTTTCGGGTTTCCATATCATTAATTTCTGCTCTAAGTTTTATTATTTCTTTCCTTTGATCTGGTTTGGGTTTCTTTTGCTGGTCCTTTTCTAAGATCTTGAGCTGCGAGGTCAAGCTATCTATATAGGCCCTTTCTTCCTTCCTGAGGAAAGCTTGCAGTCCTATCAAGGAAATTGAAAATGCAATCAAAAGTCTTCCCCCCAAAAAAGCCCAGGTCCAGATGGATTCACTAGCGAATTCTTCCAAACATTTAAAGAGGACCTGTTGCCAGTTCTTCTCAAGGTTTTCCAGGAAATTGAAAAAACAGAAACCCTCCCAAACAGTTTCTATGAGGCTCATATCTCCCTAATACCAAAAGCAAACAAAGACCCCACAAAAAAAGAAAACTGCAGGCCAATATCCCTGATGAACACGGATGCAAAGATTCTCAACAAAATACTAGCAAACACAATTCAACAACTCATCTAAAAGATCATTCACCACGACCAAGTGGGATTCATCCCGGGGATGCAAGAATGGTTTAACATTCAGAAATCAGTTAACATAATCCATCATATCAAGAAAAGAAAAGATAAAAACCATATGATCATATCAATAGATGCAGAGAAAGCATTTGACAAGATCCAGCACCTACTTATGATGAAAACTCTCGCCAAGACGGGTATAGAAGGGACTTTCCTCAATATAGTCAAATAGTCAAAGCCATCTACTACAAGCCTACAGCAAGCATCATTCTCAATGGGGAAAAACTAAGAGCCTTCCCCCTGAGATCAGGGACGAGACAAGGACGAGATGAGACAATGACCACTCTCTCCTCTCCTGTTCAATATAGTACTGGAAGTACTTGCAATAGCGGTTAGGCAAGAAAAAGGTATTTAGGGCATTCAGGTAGGAAAGGAAGAAATCAAGCTCTCACTATTTGCAGACATATGATACTATACTTAGAGAACCCTAAAACCTCTACCAAGAACCTCCTAAAAACAATAGACTTGTATAGTAAAGTTGCAGGCTATAAAATCAATACCCCAAAGTCCATGGCTTTCCTTTATGCAAATAATGAGAGAGAGGAAAACGACATGATAAAAGCAATCTCATTCACAATTGTGCCTCAAAAGATCAAGTACCTCAGAATCAGCTTAACTAAGGAGGTAAAGGACTTGTATAAAGAAGACTATAATACGCTACTTCAGGAAATAAAAGAGGACAAGAGGAAATGGAAACATATCCCCTGCTCATGGATTGAAAGAATTAATATTGTCAAAATGGCAATATTCCCCAAAGCATTGTACAAATTCAATGCGATCCCTATAAAGATACCCTTGACATTCTTCAAAGAAATGGAGCAAGCATTCCTGAAATTCATATGAAACAATAAGCTCTCACAAATAGCTAAATCAATTATTGGGAAAAAGAAAATGGGAGGAACCAACCTCCCCAACTTCCAACTCTACTACAAAGCGGTAGTAATTAAAACAGCATGGTACTGGAACAAAGGCAGAGCAGCAGACCAATGGAACAGGGTTGAATATTCTGACACAACCCCCCAAATATATGATCACCCAATCTTTGATAAGGGAGCAAGAAATGTGAAGTGGAGCAAGGAAAGCATGTTTAATAAATTGTGCTGGCAAAACTGGACAGCTATATGCAAAAAAAATGGACTCAGGTCTCCACCTATCACCATGTACAAAAGTCAGATCAAAATGGATTAAAGACCTCAACATCAGACCAGAATCCCTAAGGTACATTGAAGACAAGGTCGGCAAAACCCTCCACGACATTGTAGCCAATGGTATCTTCAAAGATGACACGCCACTGGCCAAGCAAGTGAAAACAGAGATAAATAAATGGGACTATCTTAAACTAAGAAGCTTCTGCACCTCAAAAGATACAGGACCAAAGTAAAAAGACAGTCTACAGAATGGGAAAGGATATTTACCCAATACCCTTCCAATAAGGGGTTTATATCAAGGATATACAAGGCACTGGTTGAACTCCACCAGAAGAAAACTGCCGACCCGATCAAAAAATGGGGTGATGAAATGAACAGAAACTTCCCCAAAGAAGAAATCCGAATGGCTGAGAGGCACATGAGAAAATGCTCTACATCACTAATCATCAAGGAGATGCAGATCAAAACAACAATGAAATACCATCTCACACCACAGAGACTGGCCCACATCCAAAAGAATAAAAGCAACCTGTGTTGGTGCGGATGTGGGGAGAAAGGGACTCTTCTTCACTGCTGGTGGGAATGCCGACTGGTTCAGCCCTTTTGGAAAACAATATGGACAATTCTCAAAAAATTAGAACAAACCCATCCCTCCACCAGTGCCCATTCTCCACCACCAATAAACCCAGTATCCCTCCCACCCAGTCCCATCCCCCCCACTCCATCCTGCCTCTGTGGCAGGGTATTCCCGTTTGATCTCTCTCTCCAATTGTGTATTGTGGTTTGCAATAGGGGAATTGAGTGGCCATTGTGTTCAGATTCTAGTCTACTTTCAGCATGCATCTCCCTTCCCATGCGGGATCTCCAACCACATTTTACTTGGTGTTCCCTTCTCTATCTGAGCTGCCTTTTTCCCCAGCAGAGGGAAAAACAAGCTCGAAAATGTGTAAATCTGTATCTGTACCCTCATGGTGACTCACTAATTAAAGAATTAAAAAATGAAAAAATAAAAATAAATTAGGAATTGAGCTCCCATTTGACCCAGGAATACCACTCCTGGGAATATATCCCGGAGAGGCAAAAAGATATAGTAGAAATGACATCTGCATTTGCATGTTCATTGCAGCACTGTTTACAGTAGCCAAAATCTGGAAAAAACCTGAGTGCCCAAAAACAGATGACTGGTTAAAGAAACTTTGGTACATCTACACAGTAGAATACTATGCAGCTGTTAGAAAAGATGAAGTCATGAAATTTGCATATAAGTGGATCAACATGGAAAGTATCATGTTGAGTGAAATGAGTCAGAAAGAAAGAGACAGACAGAGAAAGATTGCACTCATATGTGGAATATAAAGTAGAAGAATGGGACACTATTACCCAGGAGTAGTAGAGATAAAAACCAGTAGGTCTGCCCCATGGCTTGGAAATTGGCTTCACATGCTGGGGAAAAAGGCAGCAGAGATTGAGAAGGGAACACCTAGTAGAGAATTTTGGGAGGACCCACTCAGGTTGAAAGCTGCATACCAAAAGTAGACTATAGACAGAACATGATGGCCACTCAATACCTCTGTTGCAAACTACAACACCCAACAGGAGAGAGAACAAAAGGGAATGCCCTGCTGCAGAGGCAGGTCGGGGTGGTGGTGGTTGGGGTGGGGGTGGGAGGAGGGATACTGGGAACATTGGTGGGGGAGAATGGACACTGGTGGAGGGATGTAAATCAAATGCAAACATGAAAGTTCATAAGTTTGTAACTGTACCTCACAGTGATTCATTAATAAAAAAAGAAAAAAATTAAAAAATTAAATATTGGTTTTTTTTACAAAAAAGCTACACTGGCACCAAAAATGGGACAGTCTAAGAAAACATAAAAGCACGGTCTTGATGCAAGCCATTATAACTTAAGAGACAGGACCCAAATGGGGAAGGACAAACTGAACCAGCCTGAGGACTTTGTCTGAGATTTATGGTAAAATCCTCGCATGCCCTCGGAGTCTAGAGAACTAAGTTTTGGAATCTGTCTTACTGTAAGTTTAAGAAGTAAACTAAATTATTTAATATGTACAACTATAGGGAGAGTTAAAAAGCAATATAGATGTCCCTGGGAGACTGAGTGTCTTTTAGAGTTAGTCCCCTCAAGAGAATTGCCTCCATCTTATGCTTTACCTCTGTAAATGATCAATAACATCTTCGGTGCAGTCCTATACCTCAATCCCCCTCATATGTTCTATAAGTATGCTGATAGCTCAACATTAATTGAGCCATTTTGACCATCAGTCTGTGGTCTCCAATCTCTTTGTTCCTCTCCTGGAAACACCTGGGGAGGTGGCTCTCTGCCAAGCCACCAAATGAAAAGCTGGGGGGAGGAAAAGGGGCAATTCCCTGGTGAAGCCCAAGGTACTTATGGTTATATCCAATGATAAAGTAGACTGAATTATCTCCCTGACTCCTCTGAAATTATTTGAATAACTAGCATGCATTCTTCCGCATCAGAAAAAAATTAATAATGCCATTTGGGGGAGAAATAATACCAATTTTTACTTATAATTAAAGAGGGCAGAGTTTCCCAGCTACATGTGTATATTCATTGCTATCCAGTTTTTCAACGGTTAATTGGCAGAGAAAATAAAACTTATGGCATCAGCTTCCTGGGGATGCCAAAGTAAATTATCAAATACTTGGGTTTCTGAGAATAGAAAAGTATTCTCCAAGAATTCCAAAGGCCAGAAGTATGAAGTAGGGTGATGGCAGGTCTTGCCTCTTCCAAGTTGAGCAGGAGGGTCGAGGGGATGAGGGGAGATATTTGGAGGCTCACTCTGATTTGCTGCTAGTTGTGTGCAACCCCTGGCATTCCACAGCTATACAGCTATAGGCTGCATTTCTCGAGTCTCCTAGTCTTTGCCTTGTCCCTTCCTCTGTGTATCTCTTCAGCTGTCTGTCTTTGTGTCTGTTTGTTCCTCTCTGCCCATTGCTCTTATAAAGAAACTTGCTGTTGGATTGACAGCCCACTAAGAATATCCAAAATGATCTCATCTCATCTTTTAGTTCCACCTCTAAGATCTTTTTTGTCCAAAAAAGGTAATTGCGACAAATTCTGGAAATCAGAGCTGAGCATATCCCTTGGGAACCACCATTCCAACAGAAATGAGTGTGCAACACACATGGGAACTATTTAAAGGAAACAAGTATGGGAAGCCAGAGCGATAGTTCAGTGGGCAGGAAATTTGCCTTGCAAGCAGCCAATCTGGGTTCAATCTGGCATCCCATCTGGTCCCTTGAGCACTGTCAGGAGTGATCTCTGGATGCAGAACCAGGAGTAAGTCCTGATCATTGCCAGGTGTAACTAAAAAAAAAAAAACAAGTATGGTGGATAGTTCAACATGCACAAAAGAATCCCAGGTTTTATCCTTGTCACCACATGGTCCCCCAAACCCCACTAGGAGTGATTTTGCACCCCACAGCAAGTTGACTACCACACTGATGGCCGTGACTCAAAAAGCAAAAACAAAAAAATTGAAAAAGAAAGTGAGGGCTGAATAAAGCGGAGTAAGGCACTTGCTCATGGTCTACTCCCGTTTGATCCTCAGCACCATATAAGGTTTGCTTGGGATCAGAACCAAATCGGGACCAGATAGTGACATTTCTGGAATTAGAGATCACTCTGTCCTCTTGACACCGAAGACAGGGCTTATGGCCCATTCCAAGCATGGTAACCTCTAGGCTCCTTCCATAACAGGCGTACCACTCCTAGTGGTCTCTGTTCCATTTCCCACCCAACACAACTTAAAATCCCACTTAGTCTCTCCCAGGCCACAGCTCTACCCCAACCTCACAGGAGTTTGGTAGGGTCCAGTTTGCCTGGGAGCACACCCAAATAAACTTCTATTTCTTCACATTACTCCTCTCTGTCCCTCTGTCTGCACCCGGTGAGGTCTCAGACCTATCAACAATATGCTTGGAAATTTCACAAGAATGGAAAGTAAAAGGAAAGTTGCCTGCCTTCTTTTTCTCTTTGACCACCCATGTGAAAATTCAGTCCCAAAATCACTAATCCATTTTCCCACGTTCTTTTTAAACCATATTACTTGGATTGTATGGGTTGAATTTTCCTATTACATTTCTTATTCATTTATTCTTCATTGCTTGCCTTCCCCATGAGAACATAAGCTCCATAAGAGCAAGTCATGGCTTCCTGCTCACCAAGGGGCCCGAATTATCTGAAGAGTCTAATGGAGGTTCAGTGGAAGTTGGATAAATACAAGTGAAACAGTATGTAATTGTTTCACCAGTTGAGCAAGTTGACAAGTTTAGAATTCTGTCAAAATTAGATTTAACACTCTTTGGAATATACTTGGGGAGTATGTGGCAGGCAAGTAGAGAAGGAAGAGCCCCCATGGCAATGGAATTCCTGAGAAGTAATGACCAATTAGCCCTAAGGCTGTCAAGACCCACTTTGTGGATATAGGAACTAAGGCCAGATAAGACCTTTATCTGGCCCCAGCAGCTGACCCCAAGAGGCTGGACTCTTCCTTCCTACAGAAAGGATAAAACTTCAGCAGAGACATGGACTGAGATAAGGACATTTTCTTTTTTTTTAATTATTTTTTTTTAATTTTTAAAATTTTATTGAATCACCGTGAGATAGTTACAAGCTCTCTTTCATGTTTGGGTTACAATCTCACAATGATCAAACACCCATCCCTCCACCAGTGCACATACCCCACCACCAATATCCCAGGTATACCCCCTTTTTCCACCCTCCCCATGCCTCCATGGCAGACTATTTCCCATACTCTCTCTCTACTTTTGGGCATTATAGCTTGCAACACAGACACTGAGAGGTCATCATGTTTAGTCCATTATCTACTTTTGGCATGCATCTCCCACCCCAATTGGTTCCTCCAGCCATCAGTTTCTTAGTGATCTCTTCTCTATTCCATCTGCCTTCTCCCCTCCGCTCATGAAGCAGTCTTCCAGCTATGGGGCAATCCCCCTGGCCCTTATATCTACAGTCCTTGGGTGTCAGCCTCAGGTGATGTTAATTTATACTCTGCAAATGAGTGCAGTCCCTCTATGTCTGTTCCTCTCTTCTGGCTCATTTCATTTAGCATGATACTCTCCATGTTTATCCATTTATAAGCAAATTTCATGACTTCATCTCTCCTAACAGCTGCATAGTATTCCATTGTGTAGATGTACCAAAGTTTCTTTAACCAGTCATCTGTTTTAGGGCACTCGGGTTGTTTCCGTATTTTGGCTATTGTGAACAGTGCTGCAATGAATATATAGGTACAGATGTCATTTCTACTGTTCTTTTTTGTATCCTCAGGATATATTCCAAGAAGTGGTATTGCGGGGTCATATGGAAGCTCAATTTCTAGTTTTTGAAGGACTGTGATAAGGACATTTCCCCCAAATTTTCCCCAAAACTAGAAATTCCTTCTTTTATGATAGCATCAGCCAGAGAGTCTCTTGCATGCACGCCTGGCTGTCTTCCCCAGAGCTCCAGCTTCCCTCCCCAACCCGAGCAGAGCTCCTGGCGGTCAAAGACCTCCAGAGCCTAGCCACAGCCATGCTCAAGGCTCCTCTCCACACGTTCAGACGAGCCTCACGCATGAAGGTACCGGCAGAGGAACCCAGGTGTGTGGGACCCGGGGCTGAGACCTCCAAGGCTGCTCGGATCGGGACTGGGCCTCCTCTGCCCAGATTTCCCATCTCCCAGTAGCTAGGCGGTCACACCCAGGGACTTCCCCCAGCGCCGTGGAATCCCATCAACAGCCAGCATCAAGCTGCCGGAAACCTATGGCTGCTTTGCAGCTGCGCAATATCTTACAGCCTACTTCTCCCTCTGGGAGAACCTGGCAAACTACCAGGAGTTTTCTGCCCACATGGGAGAGCCTCGCAAGGTCCCCATGGTATGCCAAAACTAGCAACAAGCTGGGTCTCATTTCCCCGACCCTGAAAGAGCCTCCAATGAGTCATCGTTGGGAAGGACAAATAGAGAGAGGCTTCTAAAATATCAGGGCTAGGACGAATGGAGACGTTACTGAGACTGCTTGAGAAATTCGACGATCAATGGGATGATGATGATGATGATGATGATGATGATGATGATGATGATGATGATAGCATCTGACCAGCCCCATGTGCCACCCCTTCAGAAATATGCAGGGCAAGACAATTTAAGATTATCCATTATTCAGACTGATTTAGGCAGGATAGGGAAGGCCCCCTGTCAAGGCAATGGCAAAAGCCAACTTTGCAGAAAACAGGAAAAGCAGGAACTAAGGCATAATAAGACCTTGAGCAGCAAGGAATTTGGGCCCCTCCCCATGAGGAAAATTCCTCAAATACCCTAACTTTAGTGACTCAGCCCAAAGAATATCATCACCACTCCCAACCTCCCTGGTAACCTCCTTAACAATGGACTTTTACCTAGGAAGAAGCCCTACATGGGGGCAGGTTGGAGAAACCCTATAAAAGCCACCTCCAACAAAGGAAGGGTGCCCATATGCTGCCCGAGCCCATGTACTGCTGGCACCCACGGGCACATCTGGTGTCCGAGCAAATGTGTCTCCCACATCTCCCATCTTGAGAGGTGTACTTTCATGCTTTAACGTCTAATACTGGGATGTGTGTAGGGGCTCTCTCCGCCCTTGGAGAAGTCGAGTTCTCTCTTGAGCACGTTACTCTCTCTGTCTCTCTGTCTCTTTCATTCTCTCCCCCTCCAAATAAAATCTATTTACTTCACTGCTTGATTCCTGAAATTCCTTTCAGCGAGGCGAGACAAGAACCCAGAAACCCTGGGTCCCAGGTGGCTGAGGTGGATGGGGAGAAAATGACCATCTTTCTCCTCCTCCCTTCACATAAGTCACCCTTGGGCCCACTGACATCAATATTGTAGGATAGCCTTCTTTTGTCCTTGCTCTTCCACCTCAAGGAGCTTAGGTTTACTGAGTAACACCCATCACAATGCTTCTGAGTCATTTCCTTGGCATTCAGCTTTTACATCTCCTTTGTGCTCTGCTTCCCCTGTTACTCATTTCTCCTAAACAGAACATGTGACTTGTAAAGTCATTCTTTAGAGATCTTTGGAATTGCATTGGTAAGTGAAAAATTGCTTTTCTTTTTCTTTTATGTTCTTTGCAGTTTATTTTTTTCAGAGTAAATAAAATATTTTATTCTTATAGTATTCTTTTTAAAATTTTTTTTTATTGAATCACCGTTTGGAAAGTTACAAAGCTTTCAGGCTTAAGTCTCAGTTATACAATGCTCAAACACCCATCCCTTCACTAGTGCACATATTCCACCACCAGGAACCCCTGTATACCTTCCCCCCCCACCCCATAGCCCACCCCCACCTATGTAGCTAATAAATTTCACTTTACTTTCCTCTTTACTTTTATTACATTCAATATTTCAACAAAAAACTCACTATTATTGCTTGGAGTTCCCCCCCCCCCCAAAGTCAGACCTATTGAATAGGAAGCATTTGATAATTTGTTTTCTATTGCTGACAATGAAGAGATATGAGGTCGTGGCCACGTAGTTTTGGACTTCTGTATTTTAGTAACTAAGTCCAGGGAAATTTCTGCCAGAAATTACATCACTGCAAGCTCGTACCTCCCTTTTGTGGTTGTCATAAGATGGTGGCCGTGGCTCAGCTCACAGTCTAGAGACATTTCTGCAAGAAGCTGCTGGTGCCCAAAGTAGTTTAGCTGGCCTCCAGGGCCATGGTCATGCAGCAGCAGAGAGGCCGCACATGTGCGACTACTGGGGTTACATCTCGGTGGAATGCAGCGCCGGCACCACCCCTGTCACGAGATCACCTGTGCAACGCGTTGCTGCAGGCTCATACCTCCCTTTTGTGGTTGTCATAAAATAGTGGCTGGGGCTCAGTTCACAGTCTAGAGACATTTCTGCAAGAAGCTGCTGGTGCACAAAGTAGTTTAGCTGGCCTCCGGGGCCATGGTCGTGCAGCAGCGGAGAGGCTGCACACGTGCAGCTGCCAGGGTTACATCTCGGCCTTCACAGTTTACTTTAGAGCAATGTTCATTTTAGATAGATACAGGAAGATAGTTAGTGCTATGCTTTTATAACTTTTATAAATATGCTTTTATAGCTAATTGACACCGAATAATATTTGAATGGCATATTTATTCAAGTTAAGCCTCAGATGCCCTTAGCTCCTAGTATTCCAAAAACAGGGTCAAGAAGGAACTAGATGGATCCAGGGCAAGCTACAAGCTACCCTGGCATCAAAATAGTGCCAGCCAAGTGCCATAAAAGTTATAGTTAAGTTAAGAGCACGGTCATTGACAAATTGTCATGACCTAGAGAGAAGTGACTGGACACGGACCCTGCTAGGGTTAGGAAAGACAAATCTGATCTGAGGACTGTAGTCTGCGATCTAGATCTCTTTCACTGATGTCCCCAAAACATTTGGGAAGTCTAGAGGGAAACTAACAGAAAGCAAAATTAAAACAGGGAAGTTAAGCAGCTCTTTTAATTGAGTGCCCTGTTGAATTCACATACACTAAGAAATTTGTTACACTCAGTAATGTTTAGTTTGGTCCTGTTGGCATTTGGTGGTGGTGTCTATGAAAATCAAAAGAAGGGCTAGTGACCCTCATTTTGGTCATGACCAGGGCAAAGACAAAGGAACAATATATGAACATGAACTCTACAAGAGGAAGTAGAGGTGATCATGATTAAGTGAACATAAAATCTGTGGGCTGTTATAGGTATTAGGACAGACATTGCTTTCCTCCTGCATAGAGACAGCATGCAACTTCCTTTGTGACCCTCTCCGACTTGTGGTTCCATGAGAGTAGAAATAGGGCCTTCTCTTAGGACTGTGAGACAATGTAGGGAGAGATGGGTGGTGCTCTGCTATAGGGAAACTGAAATTTGTTCTCCAATGCTTCCCACAGCTTCCAGGAGAGGGTGCTTAGCGGGCCAGGAGGCAGAGCTCATAGGTGGGAGGTATGTTGCCAGAACCTGAGAGCTTTGGTGTGATATTAATTTCAGCAGGTGGCACCAGAGGGCGCAGGGAGAAGTTCTGAAGGATGGAGGTGAAGTAGAGAAAGAGTTCCATCCTGGCCATGGCCTCCCCAAGGCAGACACGCTTTCCTGTGGACACAAGGGGAAAACAGGTCACATTTGCATTGAAATATGGATGCATAGGGGTGGTCTAGACCCATCACCCACCGAGTTTCCTCGATCCCACCAGCATCTCTGGGGTCAGGATTTCTCGAATTATGGGCTGGAGCAATAGCACAGTAGGTAGGGCGTTTGCCTTGCATGTGGGTGACCCGGGTTCGATTCCTCCATCCATCTTGGAGAGCACAGCAAGCTCTGAGATATCCCGCCTGCATGGCAGAGCCTGGCAAGCTACACATGGCATATTCGATATGCCAAAAACAGTAACAACAAGTCTCACAATAAAGATGTTACTGGCGCCCGCTCAAGCAAATTGATGAACAATGGGATGACAGTGCTACAGTGCATAGAGTTATTATAAAATCTCAGAGGGTTGCCATATACAGTGCTCAGCAAGACATGCCCTTTAGACACCAGACAGGCCCCTGCTCAATGTCTTGGGCAACAGATTCCAAGATTGAATGGTGCTAAGGATTTTCAGATTTGAAGTTTTATTCTCCCCATTTCAGTTTCCTAAAGGTTGATCAGACAGAGATGCTTACAGTTAAACGCAGCCAGTTCCTGTTGCAATGGTTTGGAGAGATTACTCTGCATTTCACAGACAGGGAGCCAGAGTAACTCATCCCTCACCACTTTGGAAGTGGTAGAATTGTGCCTATTTTCCTAGTCATTGCACTAACTACAGGTTCAAATAGTTCGTGCCTAAAGCGTTATTGTTTTAGAGATTTGGGATGTGGCTCAGCAGTAGAGCACTTTCCTGGCATGTGTGAGACTCTGTATTTGGTTATCAACAATACGAAGCAAATAAACAAATAAATTGTTGTTCAAGAACATTATGTCATTGGTCATGCTTCTCTTATAGGACTAATTCATGGTTTTTTTTTGTTTGTTTCTTTTCTACCTGAAAACTAAGAATGCTTTATTTTATTTTGTTCTCTCATTTGGGGGGTAGGACACACCTGATGGTGCTCAGGCTTATTCCTGGCTCTGCATTCAGAGATCACTCCTTTTGGGGTTTGCAAGACCCTGGGGATTAGACCTGGGTCAGTCGCTTGGAGGCAAGCACCGGCCTGCTGTACTATTTGTTCCTGTCCTTGTTTTCTATATCTTTAGTTTAAAAGCATCAAAGAAAATATTTTGTGGTAAATTAATATTAAGTGAGGGAGTTAGGGGGTGTAGAGGGGTGACAGGAGCTGGGGACACTGGTGCTGGGAAATGTATATTGGTGGTGGGATGGGTGTTGGAATACGGTATGACTGAAGTCCAATCATGGACTGCTTTGTAATGCTCTAAAAAATTAATTAAATGAGAAAAAAGAAAATTAAATGAGGAAACTGGAAAGTTGGTGATGGTAATGATAATAATGAACACATACAAACAAAAAGAATGAACACATACAAAGGCATGAAACTAAACCTCTGAAATTCCATATTATTGCATTCGTACTGTTTTTCATCGATTTGCTTGAGCAGACACCAGTAACGTCTCCATTGTGAGATTTATTGTTACTGTTTTTGGCATATCGAATACACCATGGGTAGCTTTCCAGGCTCTGCCATGGGGGTGGGATACTCTCGGTAGCTTGCCGAGGTCTCTGAGAGGGATGAAGGAATTAAACCCGAGTCGGCCAAGTACAAGGCAAACATCCTACCGGCTGTGTTATTGCTCCAGTCCCAGGTGACATCATGCTCAACATTAAGTTCCTTTATAGACTAGACAGCTTACTCATTAAATTACCCAATGATTCAATCACATTTGTAAAACTAGAATCTGATTTTTATAGAAAACAAGTTACAGAAGCACAGTTTTCTCTCTACCTACATTTTAAACTTGCCAGATAGCTTACAAACATGGCTCATCCTTTTGCACAATCACAGCAAAATTGGATAACTCTCATTTGGGGTACCAAGCAAGTACTGAGAAGTCCTAGAGTTTGGCTAAAGATAGGTGACACACCAATAATGGTATTGATCATATCTGACACGTCCGACTTATCCAGACCTGGCCATAAGGTGTCCCATGATGAACTGGAGGTGCCTCGAGCCTTTAGGTTATCCCACTGCTGTCAAGTCAAATTCATAATATTATAACCAATCATAATTTAATACTAATAAAAACGAATACTCTAAAGATATACCCAGCTCCTAGACTCTGGAATTTGTGAATGATTCCTTACATGACAAATATTTGCAGATATCATAAAGAATTGTTAGATGGGAAATGTCCAGTTGGTCCTAAATATAATCACAAGCCTCTGTTGAGAAATAGTAGAGTCAGAGTCAGTGGAGAAGTTACAATGGGAACAAAAAGCTCTGTGAAGGTTTTATGCGGCAGTATTTGAAGAGGGACAGAGGGTTGTGTGTTGAGGAACTGAAGGAAACACCACTAGAAGCTGGAAAAGGCCAGGAATCAGATTCTGCCCTGTATCTGCATGATGAGGTGCCATTTTGAACTTGGGAGCTGTCTATGGGAATTGGTGTATTCCACCTTCCACCTCTGGATGCTTCGTCAGCAGTAGCAGTCCATAGTGTAATTAATGTAGCACTCACAGTCTTGGTGCCAGCAAAGAAGAGGTTGAGAGTGGTGAGAACCAGGTTCTTGAGATTGACTTCTTTTGGAGGATTATTTTTATCCTGAAAATGAAAGGCATAGAAACAGAATCACCCTGTTCTGTCCCCACCTTCTTAATATCTCCTGTGTAAAGTTAAGACGGGTGCAGAAACCAAGTGGATAGATGTCTGGAGAGGGGTCATCTAGCAGAGTTTCTGAGACAGGTGTGTTAGAGGAACAGTAAGCAGAAGACCTGTGTACTGGCCTTTAGTGAACAGAGGAGAGAATGGGAAGAGAGGACACAGATTACTTTACAGGGTATAAAAATTCTAGATCATTGGGTATATCATATTGTACTTTCTTATTTATTTATTTATTTATTTATTTATTTATTTGTGAATCACGGTGAGGGTACAGTTACAGATTTACACATTTTCGTGTTCGTGTTTCCCTCATACAATGTTCGAGAACCCATCCCTCCACCAATGCCCATTCTCCACCACCAATAAGCCCAGTATCACTCCCACTCCCCAGTCCTATGTCCCCCCACCCCACCCTGCCTCTGTGGCAGGGTATTCCCTTTTGTTCTCTCTCTCCAATTGGGTGTTGTGGTTTGCAATAGGGGTATTAAATGGCTGTTGTGTTCAGTCTCTAGTCTACTTTCAGCATGCATCTCCCTTCCCATGCGAGATCTCCAACCACATTTTACTTGGTGTTCCCTTCTGTAGCTGAGCTGCCTTTTCCCCCAGCATGTGAGGCCAGCTTCCAAGGCATGGAGCCAACCTCCTGGTACTTATTTTTACTATTCTTGGGTGTTAGTCTCCTACTCTGTTATTTTATATTCCACAGATGAGTGCAATCATTCTATCACATTGCAGTTTCAAGTAAACAGCTTCTATACTATAATTAATTCTAAAATTTAAAGAGCCTCTTAAGGAAATGTATAAGCTTATACAGGTCTACACCTCTAATTCTACACTTCTAAACTCTAAATGCAAAGTTCCAGCTCTTAATTTAAAAGTCTTTAAATGTCCAAGTTCAAATGTAAAGCTTTAATGAGTACATTTCTGCAGTTGAAAATCACTAGTATTTGTGATTCAAAGGCATAACACTTGCATTTCTATAATACTTAAATGTTTAGAACAGATTTAAAGAATCAACAACTTGTTGATATTGTTGACCCAATATCTTGTACAAACGAAGATGTACATCAATGGAAATACATTTTACTTTCTGTCTCTGGTATATTTATGGGTGAGTTAAAGTTTCAAGCACTGAGGTTGAGGAGTTGGAGGCAAGGAGGGAGGAAGAGGAAGAAGTACTTGGTGCATCTTGATCAGAAAGCAGTCAAAGAAGTCTCGATGGTTTTGAGGATCAAGGGATGCTTCGTTTGTCTTGACTTTTTGGGCAATGAAATCATTGAGATATTTCATGAAGTAATGTTTTGTAGTTTTCTTTGTACAAGTCCTTTATCTCCTTAGTTAAGCTGATTACGATTTGATTTTCTGAGGCATGATTGTGAACAGGATTGCTTTTTTCATGTCACTTTCTTCTCTCTCATTATTTGTGTATAGAGAGCCATGACTTTTGGGTATTGATTTTATAGCCTATGGCTTTACTATACAGGTATATTGTTTCTAGGAGTTTCTTGGTAGAGGCTTTGGGGTTCTCTAAATATAGTATTATATTGTCAACGAATAGTGAGAGCTTGATTTCTTCTTTTCCTATCTGGATGCTCTTAATATCTTTTTCTTGCCTAACCGCTATTGCAAGTACTTCCAGTATTATATTGAAGAGAAGGGGTGATCGTGGTCATCCTTGTCTTGTCCCTGATCTTAGAGGGAAGTCTCTTAATTTTTCCTCATTGAGGATAATAATTGCCATAGGCTTGTGGTAGATGGCTTTGACTATATTGAGAAAGGTCCCTTCTATACTCATTTTGGTGAGAGTTTTCATCATAAATGGGTGCTAAATTTTGTCAAATGCTTTCTCTACATCTACTCATATGATCCTATTTTTAAAAATATTCTCTTTCATTGCATTTTATATGGATTATGTTGATTGATTTACGAATATTAAACCATCCTTGCATCCCTGGGATGAATCCCACTTGATCGTGGTGTATGATCTTTTTAATGAGTTCGTGGATTCTATTTGCTAATATTTTGTTGAGGATCTTCGCATCCATGTTCATCAGGAATATCGACCTATGATTTTCTTTTTTGGTGGTGTCTCTGTTTGCTTTTGTTATTAGGATGATATGTGCCTCATAGAAACTGTTTGAGAGTGTTTCTGTTTCTTCAATTTCCTTGAAAAGCTTAAAAGAACTGGCAATAGGTTATCTTTATTTATTTATTTTTTTTCATTTTATTTTATTTTATTTTATTTTAAATTTTATTGAATCACCATGTGGAGGGTTACATAGTTCTCAGGATTATGTCGGTTATACAGTTCTCAAACACCCTTCACTTCACCAGTGCCCATCTTCCATCACCAACCACCCCAGTATACCTGCCGCCCCCTCCCACCTCCCCAGTCCCAACCCTTGCACATGATATGTTTCACTTCGTTTACGCCTTATTTCGATTACATTCCATGTTTCAACACACAACTCACTACCGTTGTTGGGGTTTCCCCAAAAAAGAAAAGCAGTCCTATTGCCAAGGAGGCATTTGATAGTTCTCCATTGCTAAGAATATAGAGATATTAAGTCCCACTGTTTGTTACATAGTTTTTCTTTTTCCCCCTTGCCCCGCGCCACCGAGTTCACGCCTGTTTTAGTAATCGCCACGCTGCCTGACAAGGGAAAAAAAAACCGGAAAGGATGGTTATTTCCCGTCATCAGCAGGCGTGGGGCTCTGGCTTAGTTGATAGACTTGTAGAGTATCTGCAAGCAGTCTCTGGAACCGAAGGTCTTGCGCTGGTGTCGGCTCCGGCTCGAGATTCCACCAGCGTCCCGCTGTTCCTTGTACATAATTTTTCCCCTTATATCCCATTCCCACGCCACCAGGTCTGTTTGCTTAATGGACATCACACTGTAGTTGATGACACACCGCGTTTCTTCCCGAGAAAGAAGAAAATTTCTTCTCAGCCGGCGTGGGGATAGAGCTTAGTTCAGTCTAGAGAGATGGCTACCACTTTGATTGCCTTCAATATTTCAGCGAAAGACTTACTATTCTTGTTAGGATCTCCCCCCAAAGTCCGACCCGTTAAAAAGGAACCATTACATATTGCTGATGCTTAGATTACATTAGGTCGGTTTTGGGTTTCTGTATAAAGTCCAGGGAAAGTACAACCAGAAATAACATCACTACAAACTTTTACCCTTTTATGGTGCTCATAAGATGGAGAAACCTAGAGAGAGGCTCGGCGTCTCCGTTTTGCGCTCAGGAAAACCGCGGCCCCTGCGCTGTGCTCAGGAGGGAGGAGTTGAGAGAGAGACAGGTTAAAAGAATTGGGGGATGCCCGGGTCCCACAGCTTCAGCACGCCGTGGGGTCTCTGGTCCCATGCCGGAATTAGTTCAGTGGGCTGCTTGGAGTCCGAGGGCGCTCCCTCGGGCCCCTCCATCATGCTCCTTCCCACAGTCGGGTCCAAAAGCCATTTTATTTTTTATTATTATTATTTTTTTTAAGTTTTATTGAATCACCATGTGGAGGGTTACATAGTTCTCAGGATTATGTCAGTTATACAATACTCAAACATCCTTCCCTTCACCAGTGCCCATATTCCATCACCAACCACCCCAGTATACCTACCGCCCCCTCCCACCCCTCCAGTCCCCGCCCTTGTAAGTGATAAGTTTCACTTCGTTTACGCTTTATCTTGATTACATTCCATGTTTCAACACATAACTCACTATTGTTGCTGGGGTTTCCCCCAAAAAAGAAAAAGATAGTCCTATTGCCAAGGAAGCATTTGATAGTTCTCCATTGCTGAGAATGTAGAGATATTAAGTCCCGCTGTTTGTTACATAACTTTTCTTTTTTCCCCCCTTGCCCCGCGCCACCGAGTTCACGCCTGTTTAGTAATCGCCACGCTGCCTGACAAAGGGAAAAAAATCGAAAAAGATGGTTATTTCCCGTCATCAGCCGGTGTGGGGCTCTGGCTTAGTTGATAGTCTAGTAGAATGTCTGCAAGCAGTTTCTGGAACCAAAAGTAGTGCGCTGGTATCGGCTCCGGCTCGAGATTCCACCAGCGTCCCGCTGTTCCAAGTACATAATTTTTCCCCTTATATCCCATTCCCATACCACCAGGTCTGTGTTTGCTTAATGGACATCATACTATGGTTAACGCCACGCCGCATTTCTTCCTGAGAAAGAAGGATATTTCTTCTCAGCCGGTGTGGGGATATGGCTTAGTTCAGTCTAGAGAGATGGCTACCACTTTGATTGCCTTCAATATTTCAGCGAAAGACTTACTATTCTTGTTAGGATCTCCCCCCAAAGTCCGACCCGTTAAAAAGGAACCATTACATATTGCTGATGCTTAGATTACATTAGGTCGGTTTTGGGTTTCTGTATAAAGTCCAGGGAAAGTACAACCAGAAATAACATCACTACAAACTTTTACCCTTTTATGGTGCTCATAAGATGGAGAAACCTAGAGAGCACTGGCTCGGCGTCTCCATTTTGCGCTCAGAAAGCCCCGAACCTGTGCTGTGCTCAGGAGGAAGGGGTTGAGAGAGAGAGGTTAAAAAAATTGGGGAATGCCCGGCTTCCACTGTCGCAGCCCGGCGTAGGGTCTCCGTTCCCATGCTGTAATTAGTTCAGTGGGCTGCTTGGAGTCCAAAGGCGCTCTTTTGGGCTCTTCTATCCTGCTAGATCAGCAGCGGCGCCAAAAGGGCGCAATAGGTTATCTTTAAATGTTTGGAAGAACTTGCTAGTGAATTTATCTGGACCTGGACTTTTGTTTTTGGGAAGAGTTTTGATTACAGTTTCAATTTTTTGATAGTAACAGGTATATTCTGGTATACCAAATCTTCTTGATTCCACTTTGGGGGGTTAATAGGAATCCAAGAATTTATCCAGTTCTTCTAGGTTCTCTTGTTTCGTGGCACACAGACTTTCAAAGTAATCTCTGATGATCTTTTGAATTTCTTTGGTTTCTATTGTGATGTCCCCCCTTTTCACTTCTGATTCCATTTATTAGGGTTCTTTCTCTCTCTCTTTCATTGTGAGTCTCGCTAGGTTTATCAATCTTGTTTATTTTCTCAAATAATCAGCTCTTGGTTTCATTGATCTTTCAAATTGTTTTTTGGGTTTCCATGTCATTGATTTCTGCTCTAAGTTTTATTTTTTATTTCCTTTTGCCTGGTTTGGGCTCCTTTTGTTGGTCTTTTTCTAAGGTCTTGAGCTGTGAGGTCAAGTTATTTATATGGGCCCTTTCTTCCTTCCTAAGATATGCTTGCAGATCTATAAATTCTCCTCTTAACATGGATTTAGCTGCGTCCCACAGGTTCTGGTAGCTCATGTCTTCATTCCCATTTGTTTCTAGGTATTTTTTTATTTCTTCTTTGATTTCCTCTCTGACCCACTTTTTGTTCAACACTAAGTTGTTTAATTTCCAGGTGTTTGATTTGGTTCTTTTCGACTGTGCATGATTAACTTCTATCTTCAGTGCATCGTGATCTGAAAAGATAGATGATACAATTTCTATCTTCCTGATTCTATTGAGGTATGTTTTGTGGCCCAGCCCATCGTCTATTTTGGAAAATGTTCCATGTGCACTAGAAAAGAATGTGTATTTTTTTTTATGTGGATGTAAAGCCCTGTTAAATCTATTAGCTCTCTCTTCTTCTACTTCTTTCTTCAAAGCCAGCGTTTCCTTGCTGAGTTTTAATCTTGTTGATCTATCCAGAGGTGATAAGGTGGTGTTGAAGTCCCCAGCTACTATTGTGTTGTACAATGTTTTCCTTATAATCTGTTAGTAGTTGTTTTAAATAGTTAGCTAGTCCCACATTGGGTGCGTATACATTTAGGAGAGTGATTTCTTTCGCTTTACATATCCCTTGATTAATAAAAATGGCCTTCGCTGTCCCTTCTAATCTTTTTCAACCTGAAATCTATGCTGTTAGATACTAGTAAGGCCACCCTGGCTTTTTTGATGGAGTTGTTTGCTTTAGGATTGTTTTCCATCCTTTAACTTTGAGTCTGTGTTTGCTCTGACTGTTCAGGTGTGTTTTTTGTAGGCAGCAGAATGTTATGTTTAGTTTTTGAATCCATCTTGACACTCTGTGTTTCTTAATTGGTGCATTTAGACCACTGACATTGAGAGATTATTGTCATGGGGTTTTGTGCCATCTTTCTGTAGGGGTTTGTTGTGCTTGTAGGGGTTTTTCTTGTCTTACAGTAGCCACTTTAGTACTTCTTTTAAATTTGGTCTTGAGTCTATGAAGTTCCTGAAATGTTGTTTATCCATGAAATAATGTATCGTTCCTTTAAGTTTGAGTGAGAGTTTAGCTGGATAAAGTATTCTTGGTGAGGTGTTCATTTCATTGAGTTTTTTCACTATATCCCACCATTGTCTTTGGGCTTGGAGGGTTTCCTCTGATAGATCTGCTGTAAATCTAAGGGATGCTCCTTTATATGTGATTTCCTTCTTTGACCTTGCTGCTTGCAGTTTTGTGTCTCTATCTGTGGCACCCGTCATTCTGACTATGGCATGTCTTGGAGTCGTTTTATTAGGGTCTCTTTTAGCTGGCACCTTTCAGGCTCCTCGGATCTGGATGCCTACATTCTCCAGCTCTGGGAACTTTTCAGCAATGATTTCTTTAACTGTGACTTTTTCATTGGGGTTGCTCCTTGTCCTTCTGGTACTCAGATGATTCTAATGTTGTTCCTCTTGGAATCATCCTCTAGGTCTCTGATTCACCCTAGAGCTATTTTGAGGTCTTTCCCCATTGTTTTTTGTTGCCTGTAAGCTTTCTTCAGCTCATCTTCAAGCTCACTGTTCTGTCTTTGGCTGTAGCCATTGTACTTTTGAGGTTGCCCACTGAGTTTTTTATTTCATCTACTGAATTTTTTTTTTATTAGTGTCACTTCTGATCGTAGCTTTTTTTTTTTTTATCTCTGCTCTCATTTCTTCCTGTATTTTCTTGACTATCTGTTCCACTGTTTCTTTCATGTCCTCCTTTAATTAACTGGATGTTTGCTCCACTGTTTCTTTGAGTTCATTGAACATCCTCAGCATTTCATCTCTGAATTCTTTATCAGAGAGATTGTATTTGTGGGTAACCCATGTTGAGGCTCCTGTACTCTTTTCTTCATCCTCTCCTCTGGTGGAGATATGTGCTGTTTCTTCATGTTGTTGTGATTGTATGGAGGTGAGACCTTCCAGTTCACAAACACTGTTCCCTCTTACTGCAAGATGAGCTCGGACAATGGTGATCTCCTCTTTCCCCTTCTAGAGTACGTCCTTCCTCTCATTTCTCTGTGACATGTGAGGCCTCTAGTGAGGGTTTGGAGGATGTGTTCTTTCACATTGGGCTTGTACACCTTCTTGTGTTCATCAGTATTTTGGTGAAATTGGAATAGTCTTGTGTTCATCAGTATCTTGGTGCAATTGGAATAGGCTAGTGGTCTATTGGCTTATTGTGTTTGAGATAGCCAGGGAGGTCTCCAAAGAATTAGGTAATGGGTGTTGAGATGTGAGTCCAGAGTTCTGGGAAAGGGGAAAAGGACTTGGCCACACCACACGGGGAGGCCAATCCTCCTGCCTCAGAGGCCTAATGCCCCTGCTGGTTCTCGGGCTGCTGGGACAAGTTTAGGTCCAGTTGCCAGGCCAGGGCATATGCACGGGGACTGGGGAACTTAGTCAGGGCAACTGGCACACCTGGAAGAGGAAGGTGGAGGCACTGAAAGGCAGCTGCAGAGGGCAGGGTGGCAGGGTGTTTTTTGAATGTCCTTGGATGTTTACATTGGGAATTGGAAAGTGCCACCGGAACATACTTATTGCTCACTGTCCCTGTCTCCAGACAAGACAAATTCACAGAATCTCAATTCGTAGAGTCCAGTCTAGAGGACTGGACTCAGAGGTTATTCTTTTTAAAGAATTTTTTTATATAAATGGAATCATGAATTATAAAGTTATTCATGATTGAGTTTCAGGCATATGATATTCCAACATTAATCCCTTCACCAGTGACCACTCTCTCCACCAATATCCCCACTCTCCCTCCTGACTCCCAACTTGCCTCTATAGCAGGCACTCCACTCCCTCCCCACTTCTTCAGGCACTGTGGATTACCCTACTGTTACTGATAAGGTACCATGCATGACACTTTACCTCCTTTCAGCATCCAATCCTAGTACATAGTGATTATTTCCCTCTGTCATTGTCTCATTGGTCCCTCCCAAGACCTATCTCACCCCTCCGTGCCCCAGCAGCAAGCTTTCTTCTAAGGACCACTTCTCTTGCTTTTTTTTTTTTTTTATAATGGGGGCCACACCTAGTGATGTTCATGGGTTGCTCCAGGCTCTGCATTCAGAAATTACTCCTAGTGATGATCAAGACCATATGGGATACCAGGGATCGAACCCCAGTTGACTGATGGCAGGGTAGGGGGCTGGAGCGATAAAACAGTGGGTAGGGCGTTTGCCTTGCACGCGACCGAACCGGGTTCGATCCCCGGCATCCCATATGGTCCCCCAAGCACCGCCAGAAGTAATTCCTGAGTGCAAAGCCAGGAGTAACCCCTGAGCATCGCTGGGTGTGACCCAAAAAGCAAAAAAAAAAATGGAGATGACTGTGAATGAGACTGAAAATGGAGTGGATTTGGGGGTGCTTAGACTTGCGGAAAAGAGGCAAGAAAAGGCTTTCAAGGGAACTACTTGGCTGAAGTATGAGACAGATGTTAATGCCAAATGAAAATGAGTGAGAGACAGAGTTTGACAGAGGAGATGAGGTGAGGGAATGACAAGGCCTGGGGCAGTGCCTTCAGACAATTGTAGAGAGCTGGGTCAGCACAATAGTAGGGCATTTGCCTTGCACGCACCTGACCTGCATTCCATCCTCAGCATCCTATATGGTCCCAAGAGCACCCACAGGAGTTCCTGAGGGCAGAGCCGGGAGTAAGCCCTGAACATTGCTGGGTGTGGCCCCCAAACAAAAGTAAAAGAACAGAGAATTTCAGAGAGCAGAAAAAGAAGAGGGCATTTCAATAAGATGCCAAGAAATAGATTATTGGACCCTCAATCTAGTCAGTTAGCATATGTAACAAGAAGTAGTCAAAGTTCCCCCACTTGACATTTCTTTTTTTTTATTTCCAAATACTCTTCTTTTTTTTAAAATTTATTTATTAGGGAGTCACAGTGAGTGTACAGTTACAGATTTATACATTTTCGTGCTCATGTTTCCCTCATACAAAGTTCAAGAACACATCCCTTCACCAGTGCCCATTCTCCACCACCAATAAACCCAGCATCCCTCCCCCCTCCCCTCCCACCACTGTCGCAGGGTCTTCCCTTTTGTTCTCTCTCTCTCTAATTAGGTGTTGTGATTTGCAATAAAGGTGTTAAGTGGCCATTGTATTCAGTCTCTAGTTTATATTCAGCACACTTCACCCTTCTCTGGCGTGGCCTCCAACCACATTTTACTTGGTGTTCCCTTCTCTATCTGAGCTGCCTTTTTCCCAGAATGTGAGGCCAGCTTCCAAGCCATGGAGTCAACCTCCTGATAATTATTTCTACTATTCTTGGGTGTTAGTCTCCTACTCTGTTACTCTATATTCCACAGATGAGTGCAATCTTTCTATGTCTGTCTCTCTCTTTCTGACTCATTTCACTTAGCATGATACTTTCCATGCCGATCCACTTATATGCAAAGTTCATGACCTCATTTTTTCTAACAGCTGCATAGTATTCCATTGTATAGATGTACCAAAGTTTCTTCAACCAGTCATCTGTTCTAGGGTACTCGGGTTTTTTCTAGATTCTGGCTATTGTAAATAATCCTGCTATGAACATATGAGTGCAGATGTCATTTCGACTATACTTTTTTGCTTCTCTGGGATATATTCCCAGCAGTGGTATTGCTGGGTCAAATGGGAGCTCAATTTCTAATTTTTTGAGAATCGTCCATATTGTTTTCCAAAAGGGCTGAACTAGTCAGCATTCCCACCAGCAGTGTAGAAGGGTCCCTTTCTCCCCACATCCTCTCCAACAGTGGTTGCTTTTGTACTTTTGGATGTGTGCTAGTCTCTGTGGTGTGAGGTGGTATCTCATGGTTGTTTTGATCTGCATCTCCCTGATGATTAGTGATGCAGAGCACTTTTTCATGTGCCTTTTGGCCATTAGTATCTCTTCCTTGGGAAAGTTTCTGTTCATTTCTTCACCCCATTTTTTGATGGGGTTGCATGTTTTCTTCTTGTAGAGTTCAACCATTGCTTTATATACCATTGATATCAACCCCTTATCTGATGGGTATTGTGTAAATATACTTTCCCATTCTGTAGATAGTCTTTGTATTCTGGTCACTGTATCTTTTGCAGTGCAGATGCTTTTTAGTTTAATATAGTCCCATTTGTTGATCTCTGTTTCCACTTGGTTGGCCAGTTGCATGTCATCTTTGAAGATACCTTTATCTTCAATATCGTGGAGGGTTTTACCGACCTTGTCTTCAATGTACCTTATGGATTGTGGTCTGATGTTGAGGTCTTTAATCCATTTTGATCTGACTTTTGTGTATGGTGTCAGGTCGAGGTCTAAGCCCATTCTTTTACATGTGGTTGTCCAGTTGTGCCAGCACCATTTGTTAAAGAGGCTTTCCTTGCTCCACTTCACATCTCTTGCTCCCTTATCAAAGATTAGATGATCATACATTTGGGGTTGTGTGTAGGGATATTCCACCTTGTTCCATTGGTCTTCAGCTCTGCCTTTGTTCCAGTACCATGCTGTTTTAATTGTTACCGCTTTGTAGTAAAGTTTGAGGTTGGGGAGGGTGATGCCTCCCATCATCTTTTTCCCAAGAATTGTTTTAGCTATCCCTGGGCGTTTGTTGTTCCATATGAATTTTATGATTGCTTGATCCGTTTCTTTGAAGAATGCCCACTTGACATTTCTTACTCAGATAAAACATATGTTGGTATTGCTAGACCTAATCTGGCTATGAGGATATTGAGAAACATAATACTCTTATGAATGCAAGAAAGAACTAGAAATGGGTGAACCAATCTCAGTCTCTCCCACGTTCCCCCCCCCACCCTTTCATAACCACCTTCTGATAGAAAAGCAAAAGACAATTTCAAATTATTCTGAATTCATGTTGAAGGCAGGACGATACTTCACTGGATGGGATGTAGCACTGTAGCACTGTCGTCCCATTGTTCATCGATTTGCTCAAGCAGGCACCAGTAACATCTCCATTGTGAAACTTGTTATTGTTTTTTGGCATATCAGATACACCATGGTTAGCTTGCCAGGTTCTACCATGCAGACGGGATACTCTTGGTAGCTTGCCAGACTCTCTGAGAGGGACAGAAGAATCAAACCCAGTCGGCCACGTGCAAGGCAAATGCCCTACATGCTGTGCTATGTATACTATACCCAAACTTGGATTGTCTGAATATTTCTGCTCAGTTCATCCAATTTTAGGGTGCTTGCAGAACTTGAGTCCCTGGCTTAAGATTTCCTGTAGAAGAAGGTCAGGGATGTGACTCAGCAATAGATCATCTACCTTGTATTTAGCAAGACCCTGGCTTTGATCCTTGACTACATTCCCCCCCACGCCCCCACACACATACATTCCTGAATGATTTTTAAATTACAATGCTAAAATAAAATAAATAAAATCCTGGGCAAAAGGAATTATAATGACCTTTACTGTGAAGTCAGCTTATCTGGGTGTATTTCTAAACACCTAGTCCTGCCTTGTTAGTGAACCATATTTGATTAGACCCCTGCCATGTGTTCGTAAGCTATTTAACTCTGTCCCAATGACCCCCTCAGAGGTTCTTAGAGCTGCCATAACCAAAAAACACAAACTTGGTGGCTAAAGAGAACAGAAATATGTCCTCTGGGTGTTTTGGCATCTGGATGTTTAAAAATCAAGCTTTTAGCCAAGATAGGGAAGGATTATTGCCTAATGTGCCCTAGTTTCTGATGAGTGCTTGTGATCTGTGTTGTTCCTTGGCCACTCCATGCTCACATGGCCTCCCCATTGAGTGTGTGAAGAATTTCACTTGACTTCTTCCTGTTTTCACTTTTGGAGTGGGTGGGTACAGGCCCTTCCCTGTGATACGTGGCCAGATGAGTTGATGCGAGGATCTGGTGATGTCGTGCCATGGTGCCACTTACACCCAGTAGTGTTCGGAGATCATGCCTGGTGGTGGCCAGGGGCCTTTGGTCCTATGTTCAGTGGCCATGAGTTTGATTACCTGTTGGAAGTTCAGGGGAAAGAATACAGTGCCTGGGAAGGACTCAGGACCTTGCACATGCAAACCATGTTCCCCTGACCTCTGAGAAATATTCCTGGCCCTGGACAATGATCACTCGATCTGAGCCAACCTTCATCCATTATCACCTCATCTTAGTGAAATAATCAGATATGCAAACACCCTATTTTCTAGAAATGTCACATTTTATGGATTCGGGTAGACAAAAAATTGGGGATACACACTTTTTTCTTTTTGGGTCACACCTGGCAATGTGCAGGGGTTACTCCTGACTCTGCTCTGTGGAATTACCCCTGGCGGTGCTGGAGGACCATATGGGATTCTGGGAATCGAACCCAGGTTGGCCACGTGCAAGATAAATGCCCTACCCACTGTGCTATCACTCCTGCCCCAGGAGAGGCACTAGTAATCTTTTGGTAGGACCATAACTTAGCCTCCCAAGACACCTCCCATGGGAAGCCAACCTTCTCCTGCATCTACTCTTTTCTCTCAACCTCAAATCTTGCAGAAAATTCTAGAAGCAGCAAAGGACCATCTGATCTTCTCTGTTACCATAGTCATGCCAATACCGTAAGTTCATTTTTTTTCTCCCTTTACTTCCATAGGCCAGGGTTGGTGGGGTGATCACAACAGGAGCCTTTCCGGGTTCACCTTTCACGAACATCCCCAGGGGGAAACCCATGGGAGATAAGTCTGAAGAAATAGAGGGGTAAGGGATGCACTAGGGGAACTCTGAGGCCACAGTCTTCCTAACACTTTTCTCTGTGCCTCCCTCTACTGAGAGAAGATCAGGAGGCTGGACTCTGGGGAGAAGACTGGACTCGCAGTATAGATGTAGGTGTGCTGATTTGGTGGATGATGGGCAATGAGCATAAGTGTTGGAATAAGATGGCATATGAGTGATGATGATGACAATCACTTGGAACAGCACAATGGCCCATTTCTGAGATTTTTTGTCTTCCCACTGGGCCAAGCTCAGCATTCCCTCTTTTCTTACCTATTTTCTTCTAAAGCTGTGCAAGACCAGATTCCCTCCTAAACGTTAAAAAAAAAAAGTTAAAGTAGAACTCAGCACCCAAGGACAGGGTCAGAAAAATGGGGCATGGGAGTAGAAGGATTGATCTGGTAGTGGCTCACATCACCTCTGCACCAATCACTTTCACTTGCAATCTCTAACCATCCCCTGGCTTCAAGGGCTACTGGGAAATGTAGTCTCTGTTCTGGATGGCCTTGAGTTCAGCTCAGGTTTAAGAATTCCATTGTCAACGAAAGAGGGATTTGTGGTCTATAGAGACTAGAACAAGGGAATAGCCAATATCAAATGGTGATAAAGCCTGGATTTGGATTTCAAGACTCAGATTACAGAGCAGTGTGGGGAGTGGTAGAGGGAAGAAAAATGATTGACTAGAGCTGGCATGAGAACAATGCTGCAGGAACCCGGGCACTTCAATGGTGGTGGTGGGGTATAGTGACTTTGTCCATTATAAACATTAACACTATTGTGACCATGTTACCTGAGCTGTAAAAAAAAAAGCACAAATGAAAAATAGAGAAGGTTCACAATAGCCAAAATCTGAAAACAACCCAAGTGCCCAGGAACAGATGTATGAATAAGGAAACTGTGATATATATGTACAATGAAACATTATGAAACACTACTCAGTCATAAGAAAAAAAAACAGTCCTACAATTTGCTGCTAAATAATGATCTCGAGACTATCGTCCTGTGTCAAGGGACAGGGACAGACTCAAAATGTTCTCTCTCATATGCAGGATATAAAGAAACATAGTAGGGGAATAACAAATACCTAAGTTGAAACAAAGAGAATGAAAACCGGTTCCCAGTAGGAAGCTAGTCACTATGGTGAGGGCAGGGGGTGCAAATAGGTTTGGAAAGGGTACAATATGACATTGGTGGAAGGAAATAGTCACTCTTGAGAACAGTTGATTTTAGCTGATGATCTCACGATTCTGAGGACAGAGAGGGGTGTCCCAGACAGAGCAGAGAAAAACATTTTGGGGCATCTTACTACTTCCTGTTTTTCTACTTCCAGATGGTCAAGATCACCCGGACAACATGTAGCAAACAGAAAGCAGTGAAACCCTCTTAGATACTCAGTGAAACCAGGAAGAAGGAACTGCCCTTGGCCAGATGCAGAGAACACAAAGATTCTGGGATTTAGTAACTCTTTAGTAATCTGAGTACCTTTGGATTGAATTTCCTGACATTTGATCCCATGTGGGTTCTTATCCTGGCTGTGGGGTTTATGTAATTTCTGGGTTCAGGAGGTCATTCAGTATGGGCTCTCTCCTCATCACTCCTCAGGACCCCATGGCCTTGAAGAGCAATTCCTTGAAGGGCATGGGATGCTGGAGTCAGGGAACTCCAGGTTCTGGCTGGCTCTGCAATTTTTTGGGCATATATTATCTTGAACAAGACACCAAATTTCTCTTTCTCACTCCCTCCCCCCACCTTCCTCTCCTTCCCTCCCTCCCTCCCTCCCTCCCTCCCTCCTTTCTCCTTCCTTCCTTCCTTCCTTCCTTCCTTCCTTCCTTCCTTCCTTCCTTCCTTCCTTCCTTCCTTCCTTCCTTCCTTCCTTCCTTCCTTCCTTCCTTCCTTCCTTCCTTCCTTCCTTCCTTCCGATATTGGTGGGCCCCATGTGTGGCTTATGTGAAGCGAGGAAGAAAAAGACGGTCACTTTCTCCAGATCCACCTCTGCCACCCGGGACCCAACATTAGTAGGTTCTTGTTTTGTCTTGCAAAAAAGAATTTCAGAAGTAGACAAGCAGTGAAAGCATGAAAGTACACTCTAGAGATTCGGGTGCCACATGTACACTGGTGCCACATGTGGTTGGCGACATGCGGTTGGCGACATGGGCGCAAGCAACACATGGGCTCAGGCAGCATATGAGCGACCTTCCTTTGTTCAAGGTGGCTTTTATAGGGATTTTCCAACCTGCCCCCAATGTGGGGCTTCTACCTAGGTAAAAGTCCATTGTTAAGGAGGTTACCAAAGCGGGTAGGGTTGGGAGTGGTCAAGGTCTTCTTTGAAATTCCTTTCCTGTCCTTTTGTTTCTGCTGGAGCTTCTCTGGGTCTGTTACTGGTGCCGGGTGAGGGTCTTATCAGGCCTTGTAATGACATATAAGAAATTGCAAATAAGAAACTATGTAATGAAAATTATGAAACTGTAATACAACAAGAATTGAGACACTGAAATCAACCCCACGGTCAGCCAGAGGGAGGAAGAGTTCTTTTTGCTTTGTATGACCCTAATCAGGTAGGATAAGGGTCCGCTAGATGAGCGGGAAAGCACAAGGTTTGCCAGACTTAGGGGAATGCCTGGGAGATGACCCATGAAGGTCACACCAAATGAGCAAGAAATACTGACACAGATGCTTCATATTTTTTGGGGGGTGGGGAGCACCTGAAGGCTGGTAAAGATGTTTCCTTTTTTTTTTCTTTTTTTGTTCTTTTTATAGCTCACTCTTAGAGAATAAAAAAAGAGACCTTCTCAGTAGATGGGGTTCCAAGTCTCTTTCTCTTTCGACCTGGGGTCCTCAGCGCTGGGCTTCTAATAAAGTCACTATCTTATCTTGAGCTGTCTCTCTGTTCATTCATGGCTCGTGCCAGAATAACACCCTTAGTTCCTGTTTTCTTCAAGATTGGCTTTCGCAACTTCAGGGCTATTACTTCCCAGGAAATTTACTGCTATTGCTTGGGAGGGGCCTTCCCTATCTGCCTGACTGCCAACATCATATCCCTCCCTAGAGATTTCACCACCTTAAATCTTTAAGGAGAAAATGGTTGAAGTTCTGTCTTCTGGAGCTTCTTCATGCTGACAAAGGGGCACTGACCCTGCCTGCACAAGGGGTGAAATCTCATGCTCCCTTAGTTTTTAATGGGCTCCACCACGCAATGAATTGGTTGGGTTCCTGAAGTTATCAACATCTGAAAGAGAAAGATCAGATCAATTAAACTGAGGCCTGCCACCTTGAAATGATTAAACCCTGGAGGTGTAGAAGGTTCTCTCTGGACCTAGTCAGGGCAGAGTGATTTGCACCTTTGAGAATATTCTGTCCGGGATAGTAAGGCAGAAGTTAGGGCAACAGAAACTGATGCAACATAACGCCATTCCCATTTCAATCATAAAACTGAAAAGGAATAACTCCTTCTCCCATGAGTTTGGTTGATAGAAAATGGCTTTCTGTGTCCAGATTCTTCTAATAGACGTAGAAACACCAAGCCACCGCTCTGACTTTCTCAGTACAGATTGGAAAAGCTTCAATAAGAACCAATAGATATTTATACCTTGAACATTTTTGAGCATTTGATTATTTGCATGAAATCAAGCTGCCGATTCTCCCCTGGATAAGTTCCTTGATGCTGAACAGGTGGTGTTAGGAGAGGGGGCCCAAGATTTCCACTAGGTTTATTAATGGCACAGAAAGGAAAATTCTGAGTTACTTCTCCTACTGTCCTGTTCAGTCTCTTCCTATGGAAGATGGTTTTCATTAATGTTATTAAGGTATCTCTCCTTAGGCGGGAAGCTTCATATAACCCTTAAATAATCTTCCACTGCGTTGGTATTAGTAGTTTTATTAGTTGGTATTAGTGCCAACTTATTATTAGTTATTAGTATTAGTAATTATTATTATTAGCGTTGGTATTAGTAGGGATTAGTAGTTTTCCTTGTTTGGTAAACCATCCATTAACTGCCCTTTGGAAACCTTGTTCCAGTGCCCATTTTTCCTCTTCATCTTCATTTTTTTTTTATTGAATCATCATGAAAAAAGTTACAAAGCTTTCAGGTTTAAGTCTCAGTCATACAGTGATCAAACCCCCATCCCTTCACCAGTGTACATGTTCCACCACCAAGAACCCCAGTATACCTCCCATCCCATCCCCCTCCACCACCTGTATGGCTAATGATCTTCACTTTACTCTCTATATACTTTGATTACATTCAATATTTCAACAGAAAACTCACTATTATTATTTGGAATTTTCCCCCAACAATCAAACCTTGCTGAAAAGGCATCATTTGATAATTTGTTTTACATTGCTGAGAATGAAGAGTATATGAGGTTTTGGATTTCTGGTATTTTAGTAATTAAGTCCAGAGAAATTTCTGCCAGAAGTTGCATCACTGCAAGTTTGTACCTCCGGTTAGTGGGCTCTAGAAGATGGCGGTCACCACATGGCCACCGCCGCCGCCACAGCTGCTGCCGCCGCCGCCACCACCACCATGGAAAGGAAAAGCCAAGAGAGAAAAACCTTCCCCCTTCTGGGGCGGCATGGGTTTGCAGCTCAGTTCACAGTCTAGAGGCATTTCTGTAAGAAGCCGCTGGGTGCCGAAATTAGTTAGTAGACCTCTGGGATCATGGTCTTTTAGGAGCAGAGAAGCCGTTCGTGTGCAGCCGCTCTGGGTCTCGTCTGGGCGGAGAGCGCCCTATTGTTCCTCTTCTGCAGTGTGTTCTGGCTTAGAGGAAATATTCTCTGGATGGGATATTAATCCCACGGTGGAACAAGAATTAATAGCTGCTAAAAATCCTTGTTCTCTCCAAAAGACTATGTGTTCATAGAACTAAGAATGAGTACTTAGGACCAGTTTAGATATCCCCTCTCGGCATTTTAGCCAATTGACAGGCTGGGGGAAAGCAATTAATTCTGCCCTTTGAGGCTCCCCCTGTAAAGGTCTGGCTTCCTATACCCTGGTCAGACTAGTGACAACATTGAGTTTCTTTGTAGACTAGGTTGCTTACCTACAATTAGTAAACCAAGTTTTATCTGAATTACCCAAAGGGGGTACCTTTTAAATCAAGCCCATTAGAAAATAGTTATTCAATCACCTCTGTATTATTTGAATCTGATTCTTACAAAAGGCAAGTCACAGAAACATGTTTTTCTCTCCACTTTCACTTTAAATTTGCCAGGTAATTTAACAAACCTGACTTGTTCTTTTGCATAAACACCACTAGACAGGAGAACTCTCCATCTGGGGTACTCCATTGTTTACTGAGAAGTCCTAGGGGTTGGCTAAAGAAAGGGGACACACCAATAGTGGTATTAATCTTTTACCTGACAGGTCAGAGTTACCCAGGCCTGGCCATGAGGTGTGAAGATGAGTTCCCACAATTAGCTGTAGGTAGCCTTGAGCCTTCAGGTTGAACTGGATGTGGCCTCAGGCCTTTGCCGCTCACCTTTTGTAGGAGTGTCCTGGCAGAAAGGAGTCCATCCCATTCCTTCTTTGGAGCTGGGAGAGATCTTGGTTTCCACTTTTTTTTTACACTGAGAGCAGTACCCAGGCTGAGTCAGTTATTGCAGATCTCCAGATTCCTCATTTTCCATAGCACAGGAAATACTATGGAAATCCAGTACTTCCTAGAGCTGGCTTACCTCTAGGGTTCCCCTGAGGTTTATAGAATACTTGAAACAGTAACTGTTAAATAACTACTCCTGTCATTTAGATCAATCCCTTGACTGTTTCCCTGGAAGAGGGCTGTGGTATCCACAGCTGGTTTTCCTGTTTGCATGAGGGGTAGACCCTCTAACAAAGAGAAAAGGCTTTTATCTGGATTTATGCAAACCAACATAGTGCCATGAAGCATCAAAAACACTGAAGATATAAAGAAGACAGAAGCAACATTTCACTTTATTCACAAATGAGATGCAATATACCTGTTTGCTGTCTGTCCTAGTAAGAAGAAGCTAAGGTCTGTAGAGATAAAGCATACAGTTTAACATCATGTTTAATTAATTCAATTCCATGTTGAAAACTTTGACTTCTCATTTTTTTTAAGGATATTGTTTTATTTTTTTAATTTTTATTTTTTATTTTTGGGTCACACCCACGATGCACAGGGGTTACTCCTGGCTCTGCACTCAGGAATCACCCCTGGAGGCGCTCAGGGGACCATATGGGATGCTGGGAATAGAACCCAGGTCGGCCGTGTGCAAGGCAAACTCCCTACCCATTGTGCTACTGCTCCAGCCCTGACTTCTCATTTTCTAAGAGCACTGTATCAGAAGTCCAGTATATAGTTTAACATGTCTAATTCATTTAATCCCATGTTGAAAAAACCTTGATTTCCTGCAACTTTTTAAAGAATTCAATTATCTAAGAACTCTATTACAGGAGTCCAGAAAATCTGTCTAATATCTTTTCCATAGATCTTGCCAAAAAGGTACTAGAACAATTCTGCATATGTAAGTTAAAGAGTTTTTTTTTCTTTTTGGGTCACACCCGGCAATGCTCAGGAGTTACTCCTGGCTCTGCAGTCAGGAATTACTCCTGGCGGTGCTGGGGGACCATATGGGATGCTGGGAATTGAACCCGAGTCGGCTGCGTACAAGGCAAATGCCCTACCCGCTGTGTTATTGCTTCAGCCCCAAAAAGAGTTGGTTATTTTTTATATAGAAATACAGTTTGATCAGTTTCTTTCCTTAAAACACAACCTCAAAACTTCTACACATTCCTTTACATCCATTCTGTCTTGTAACTTTTTTCATTTCAAAACCAACTTCACTTTAACAGGGTTCCTTTCCTTTTTCCCACTGATGATTTCTCTATCCATTATCTTTCTTACTTAAAACATGCATGTAGACTCCTATAGTCACATCCCACAAGTTTAAACTTATTTTACTGAGCTTAGTACAAAATGATCTCCCAAGTTTTGATGACAAAACTGTACTCTAACCAGTTCTATAGATTTTCAAAAAGGTTTACAATGCCCACAATTAAAGTTTTTATAACATATATTTATTTGGCAAAAGTTCACCTCACATTAGAATTTAACTGGGAAACATCTTTAAAATTCTTATTTCTTATTTCTAAGAAAAACAGATATAAAATATAACTCTAGAAACTCATGTTTTAAACTAAACCATTACTCTTTGAACCTGTTTTATGTACCTCAATTATTTCAACTCACAAGATTTTCTAGGTCAGATATTCTAATAATCCAATGCAGATACAAACAAATATGTACATTGGAATACCAGCATAAGAAAACCTTTGAACCATTAATTTTTTTAGAGCTAATTTTTTTTTAATTGAATCACCATGTGGAAAGTTACAAAGCTTTCAGGCTTAAGTCTCAGTTACATAATGCTCGAACACCCATCCCTTCACCAGTGCATATATTCCACCACCAAGAACCACGGTAAACCTCCCCCCCACCCCCAGCCCCCCACCCTGCCTGTGTAGCTGATAAATTTCACTTTACTTTCTTTGATTACATACAAACAAAAAAAACTCACTATTATTGTTTGGAGTTTTCCCCCCACCAGAGTCGGGCCTGCTGGAAAGGAAGCATTTGATAATTTGTTTTCCATTGCTGAGAATGAAGAGATATGAGGTCATGTGGCTGCAGTAGTGGCCTCGAGAGAACCATTAATTTTTATGAAACATGAGAAAACCTTCTTTGACTTGACTTGAGTAATTCTTGTACCTTAGTTATTTCAAATCATGAGCTTTCTACACCAGATAATTTAACAATTCCACAAGAATACAAGCATGTCCCACATACAAACAAAACAAAATAAAACAAAACAAAAGCAACCAGTGTTGGCATGGATGTGGAGAGAAAGGGACTCTCCTAAACTGATGGTGGAAATGTCGACTGGTCCAGCCTTCTTGAAAAACAATATGGACGTCTCTCAAAAAACTAAAAATTGAGCTCCCATTTGACCCACCAATACCACTTCTGGGAATATATCTCGAAGATGCAAAAAAGTACAGTAGAAATGACATCTGCATTTGTATGTTTATTACAGCACTATTTACAATAGCCAGAATCTGGAAAAAATCTGAGTGTCTGAGAACATATGACAGGTTAAAGAAACTTTGGTATATATACACTATGGAATACTATGCAGCTGTTAGAAAAGGTTAAAACATAAAATTTGCATGTCAGTGTATCAACATGGAGAGTATCATGTTGATACTAAACAAAATGAGTCAGAAAGAGCAGGACAGACTCACAATGACTGCACCCATTTGTGGAATATAAAGTAACATAATAAGAGAATAATACATAAGGATAATAGAGGTAAGGATCAGGAGGATCGTCCCATGGCTCAGAAGCCAATCGCATGTGCTGAGGGAAAAGGCAGGTGGGAGGGAGAAGAGACCATTAAGTAAATGATGGTTGGAAGAATCATTTGTGATGCTAGATACGTGCTGAAAGTAGACTATGGACCAAACATGATGGCTGCTTAGTGCCTATATTGCAAACCATAACACCCACAAAGAGAGAGACAGAGTAAGAGGGAATGTGTCTGTCACAGAGGCAGGGGGAAGGGAAGGGTGGAGGTGGCAGTGGTGGGAGGGACAATGGGAACATTAGTGGTGGAGAAAGGGCACTGGTGGAGGGATGGGTACTCCAACATTGTTTGATTGAAACATAATCACAAAAATTTGTAAGTCTGTAACTGTATCTCATGGTAATTCATTAAAAAAAATACAAGCATATTTTCGGACACAGAAAAAGTCCCTTGGGTTTCACCAAATTTTGATATTAGCACAATAAAACTTGAACTGCCAATGTTTACCAACACATGAGAAAACTTTATTTTAATGGCTTCAGTACCTTTGTTGTTTGTAAAAAAAACATAATTTTTCATTAAGATTATCTCTGCACTGTCTCACAAAGCTCTTCTCTCTCTGCTGCTTTGGGCTCTAGCTCCCCGCCCTTTCTAAACAGTACAGGTTCTGGAGCTGAGAGAACTTCAGGGATCAGGAACCCTTTAACCTTTTTCCAGTAAGATCTAGATTGAGAATTTCAATCTCTCCTTGTGTTCACTCAGTTTAGAGGCCTTTCAGTTTGTTCCTGGTTTAACAAGGTCCTAAAGCACCTAATCTTTTAAATTGTTGGGCTGCATATCACTCTGACCTCTCGTGATGATGCGTTTTGCCCACGTCTAAGGATTTCTACTTCTGATTTCAACCTGGCTCTAACATTTGAATGTTTCACACAGACAGACAGACGATGAACTGACTACAAACACCACATGTACAAGTACACACGTATGCAGTTGACTGATGAATCTGACCCTTCAAGAATGGCAGGGAGAGGGACTGGAATGATAACACAGCTGGTAGGGTGTTTGCCTTGCACACAGCCAACCCGGGTTCCATTCCCAGCATCCCATATGGTCCCCCAGCAGCACCAGGAGTAATTCCTGAGTGTTTTCCTGAGTAATTTGCTGGGTGTGGCCCGGAGAGCAAAAAAAAAAGAATGGCAGGGAGAAAATTGATGGACTGAGAAGGGGCAGTTCCCAGGGCAAAATTAGCCCTGTTGGGTGATTGGGAACCTTGCCCCCCACTTCCCAGCCTGACCAGCTGTTTTCTGCTTGTTAAAAATGGGTCAAGAAAGTGCTTTTGCACTGGTTGAACTCTACAAGAAGAAAACATCCAACCCTATCAAAAAATGGGGCGAAGAAATGAACAGAAACTTTACCAAGGACGAGATACGAATGGCCAAAAGGCACATGAAAAAGTGCTCTACATCACTAATCATCAGAGAGATGCAGATCAAAACAACCATGAGATACCACCTCACACCACAGAGACTAGCACACATCCAAAAGAACAAAAGCAACCGCTGTTGGAGAGGATGTGGGGAGAAAGGGACCCTTCTACACTGCTGGTGGGAATGCCGACTGATTCAGCCCTTCTGGAAAACAATATGGACGATTCTCAAAAAACTAGAGGTTGAGCTCCCATTTGACCCAGCAATACCACTGCTGGGAATATATCCCAGAAAAGCCAAAAAGTATAGTCGAAATGACATCTGCACTTATATGTTCATCGCAGCACTGTTTACAATAGCCAGAATCTGGAAAAAACCCGAGTGCCCTAGAACAGATGACTGGTTGAAGAAACTCTGGTACATCTGTACAATGGAATACTATGCAGCTGTTAGAAAGAATGAAGTCATGACGTTTGCATATAAGTGGATCAGCATGGAAAATATCATGCTAAGTGAAATGAGTCAGAAAGAGAGAGACAGACATAGAAAGATTGCACTCATCTGTGGAATATAGAATAATAGACTATAAGACTAACGCCCAAGAATAGTAGAAATAAGTACCAGGAGGTTGTCTCCATGGCTTGGAGGCTGGTCTCTCATTCTGGGCAACTCAGAGAAGGGAACACCAAGTAAAATGTGGTTGGAGGTCATGTGGGGGAAAGATGATGCGGGCCGAATATAGACTAGAGACTGAACACAATGGCCTCTCAACACCTTTATTGCAAACCACAACACCTAATCAGAGAGAGAACAAAAGGGAATACCCTGCCATAGTGGCAGTGTGGGGTGGGGGGAGATGGGACTGGGGAGGGGGGAGGGATGCTGGGTTTACTGGTGGTGGAGAATGGGCACTGGTGAAGGGATGGCTTATCGAACTTTGTAAGGGAGAAACATGAGCACAAAAATGTATAAATCTGTAACTGTACCCTCACGTTGACTCACTAATTAAAAGTGAACTATTAATTAAAAAAAAGAAAGTGCTTTTGTTAATATAAGCCAGCAAACTAAATCAAACAAAGTTGTTGTAAACCTAAAGTGGTCAGATGTTATCATGTTTGGCTTTCCTAGTTCTGAGATAGGGAGTTAGCATTTTCTTATGTGACATGGGGATATGACACTTTTTTTTTTAGTTTATTTTTAATTAGAGAGTCATCGTGAGGGTACAGTTACAGATCCATACATCTTTATGCTCATGCTTCCCCCATACAAAGTTCAATAACCCATCCCTTCACCAGTGCCCATTCTCCACCACCCGTAAACCCAACATCCCTCCCCCCCTCCCCAGACCCGTCTCCCCCCACCCCACCCTGCCACTATGGCAGGGAATTCCCTTTTGTTCTCTCTCTCTGATTAGGTGTTGTGGTTTGCAATAGAGGTGTTGAGTGGCCATTGTGTTCAGTCTCTAGTCTGTATTCCGCCCGCCTCACCCTTCCCCCACATGACCTCCACCTCCAACCACATTTTACTTGGGGGTCCCTTCCCTGAGTTACCGAGAAATGAGAGACCAGCCTCCAAGCCATGGAAACAATCTCCTGGTACTTATTTCTACTATTCTTGGGCGTTAGTCCTTATAGTCTATTATTCTATATTCCACAGATGAGTGCAATCTTTCTATGTCTGTCTCTCTCTTTCTGACTCATTTCACTTAGCATGATACTTTCCATGTTGATCCACTTATATGCAAACGTCATGACCTCATTTTTTCTAACAGCTGCATAGTATTCCATTGTATAGATGTACCAGAGTTTCTTCAACCAGTCATCTGTTCTAGGGCACTCGGGTTTTTTCCAGATTCTGGCTATTGTAAACAGTGCTGCGGTGAACATATAAGTGCATATGGATATGACACTTTTTCATCCCTGATATTAAAGTTAATCATGATCTTACACTTATCTGCCTCCTCTGCTTTGGTAACCCCATTTCTTTTACTTCTTGCAAAAAGATCTAACTGCAAAATGGTCTGGCAATGCAAAGTGCCATTCACTGGCTATCTTTACCTGTGCTCTAGATTAAACTCAAGCCACGTGATATTACAGAGGTCAACAAGATGCTCCTTATTAATTAATTAATTAATTAATTTTAAATTATTTTTTAAAATTAATTAATTTTTAGAGCATTACAAAGCCATTCATGATTGAATTTCAGCCATACAGTATTCCAACACCCCTCCCTCCACCAGTGTACATTTCACAGCACCCATTGTCCCCAGGTTCCCTCCCATCACCACCCACTTCCCCACACCCTGTCTGCCTCTTGGGCAAGTGCTTTTCTTCTCTGACTCTCTCTCTCTCTCTCTCCTTTTGGGCATTATAGTTTGCAATATTGATACTGAAAGGTAGTCAAAAATATTCCTTACCTACATTTTTTTCTTTATTTTTAAAAATTTTTATTTTTTTATTAGTGAATCACTGTGAGGTATAGTTACAAACTTATGAACTTTCATGTTTGCATTTCAGTTGTACAGTGATCATTTATATCTGTCCACCAGTGCCCATTCTCCTCCACCAATGTTTCCAGTATCCCTCCCACCACCCCCCTACTCCAACCCCCACCAGCCCATCCTGCCTCTGCGTCAGGGCATTCCCCTTTGCTCTGCCACTCAATACCTCTATTGCAAACTACAACACCTGTACCTACTTTTTTTTTTTTTTGGGTCATACCCGGCAATGCACAGGGGTCAGTCCTGGCTCATGCACTCAGGAATTACTCCTGGCGGTGCTCAGGGGACCATATGGGATGCTGGGAATCGAACCCGGGTCGGCCACGTGCAAGGCAAACGCCCTACGCTCTGTGCTAGTGCTCCAGCCCCCAACACCTGTACCTACTTTTAACCCTCAGATCTTGTCCTCCACTGTGATCATTTCCAGCTGTTATTGTCATACTGGTCTCTTCTCTATCTTACCTACCCTCAGCCCCACACACTTGTGGTTAGTTCCAACCAATGATTAGTCCTCCCAACCCCTGTTTTTCCTGGCCATGGGTATTATTCTTCATATATATATTTTATATACCACAAATGAATGTGGTCATTTCCATACCTGTCCCTTTCCTTCTGACTCATTTTTACTCAGCATGATACTCTCCATGTTCATCCACTTATAGGCAAATTTCATGACTTCGTTTTTCCTGACAACTGCAAAGTGTTCCATTGTGTAGATGTGCCATAGTTTCTTTATCCATTTGTCTGTTCTTGGGCACTTGGGTTAGTTCTAGATTCTGGCTATGGTGAGTAGTGCTTCAATGAACATAGAAGTGCAGATAGTGTTTCTGCTGTGTGTTTTTTGGACCCCCCAGAGTATATCCCCAGATGTGGTATTGATGGATCAAATGGGAGCTCAATTTCTAGTTTTTTTTGGATGCTCCTTATTTAAACTACCTTATTGGAGGCTCTTCCAATGTTTTTAATAAGCAAACCGAAAGGAGAAACTTCGGATATTGATGTACAATTGCCCATATTTCCTGAATGCCAGCAAAAAACCTATGAAAAAGAAGGAAAAACCCAAGACAGGATGGTTCCTTGGCAAACTTTTCTCCGGGTCTCTAATGTCTCCCAAGGGGCTTTGTCCCCTTCTGCCTAGACTGCTGTGGCTTTAAGCGGCGTCAGCGCAGAGATAACTACATCCTAGCCTGAGTCTGAAAATCTTGAGCGAGGGACATCTCCATCAGTGATCTCTGACCTACCAAAGGCGTCCCTAGGGCCCTTCCCAGGCATCCTGACCATGTGACATGTGGAGCTGGACCTAGAGTGCTGTAGGTTTCAGGAAACTTTGCTACTTAGAGGGAAGAAGAGAAAAAGTTCTGCCTTTCTTAGCTTTCTAAGTATTCCATTGCCTTTTGCTGGCTTGCTGACTTTCTCAGGCTTCTTACCTGTCTTTTACTTTTCTTTTTTCTTTCTGCCTTACATTACTTAGAGTTAAACCTGCTGGTTGTCCTCATTAGCATTTCAGTTGACCTCTAGCTGATCCTCTAGGTAGACTGAGTCTGAGAGGAAAGGATTTCTGCCTGGAAGCTGATCTCCTGTCTTAGTTTCCCAGAAATCTTAACTAGTGGGTTTTTCTTCCTGTCCTGCCCAGGGAGAACAGTGACAGGAGACAGACGGAGGAGGGGTGCCTCTTCACAGAGACCTCTCAGGGTGCTTGTATGGCCGGTGGAAGTCTTAGCCATAGTGGTTCAGCGTTGTGATTTGCAACCAGCATCTATGCCAGTGGTCACCCCTGACTGTACATCTTCCATGGAATCGCAGACAGCCCACCTGAGCTCTGTAACTTAGAGGGACTTTAAGAGGGCCAGGCCGTGGAGCTACAAAAATCATGCCTGAATAGGAGTACCTATTGGGGTGCTCATGCACACACATATTCACACAGAGGTTATCACATTTCTTCCCCATCCCCCCTAGAGATTTCCAAGGGAGCACACATCTACCGCAGATTTTCTACAAATTTCCTCCTTCTTCGTGGGTTTCTTCACTGCATCATCTCTTCGTGGTTGTCATTTGATGTCAGTGGGCCCTCATGAGTGGCATATGTGAAGCGGAGAGGAGAAAGACAGTCACTTTTTCCAGATCCGCCTCTGCCACCCAGGACCCAGGGTTTCCTCGCAGAAAATAATTTCAGGAGTAGACAAACAGTGAAGTAAAACAGATTTTATTTTGGAGTATTTGAAGAGAAAAAGGAAGAGAAAGTGGACAGTGGAGAGAAATGTGCTCAAGAGAGAACCCGGGCTTCTCCAAGGAAAGAGAGAGCCCCCTACACACATCCAGCATTAGACACAAAAGCATGAAAGCACACATCTTAAGAGATGTGGATGCCATGCGGGTACTAGGACACCACATGTGCCTTGGCCACATGGACGCAAGCAACACATGGGCTCGGGCAGCATATGCGCCCCCTTCCTTTGTTCAAGGTGGCTTTTATAAGGATTTTCCAACCTGCCCCCATGTGGGGCTTCTATCTAGGGAAGAAGTCCATTACTAAGGAGGTTACCAAGTGGGGTAGGGTTGGGAGTGGTGATGGTCTTCTTTGAAATTCCTTTGCTGATCTTTTGTTTCTGCTGGAGCTTCTCTGGGTCTGTTACTGGTGCCAGGTGAGGGTCTTATCAGGTCTTAGTTGCTGTTTTCTTCAAGGGTTGGCTTTTGCAACTTCAGGGCTATTTCTTCCCAGGAAGTTGACTGCCATTGCCTAGGGGGGGGCCTTCCCTATCTGCCTGCCTACCTACATGTCCTTTTCTTTCTTTTCCTTTCTTTCTTTCTTTCTTTCTTTCTTTCTTTCTTTCTTTCTTTTCTTTTCTTTCTTTCTTTCTTTTCTTTCCTTTCTTTCTTTCTTTCTTTCTTTCTTTCTTTCTTTCTTTCTTTCTTTCTTTCTTTCCTTCCGCCCTTCCCTTCCTTCCTTCCTCCTTCCTTCCTTCCTTCCTTCCTTCCTTCCTTCCTTCCTTCTTTCTTTCTTTCTTTCTCTCTCTTCTTTCTTTCTTTCTTTCTTTCTTTCTTTCTTTCTTTCTTTCTTTCTTCTTCTTTCTTTCTTTCTTTTCTTTCTTTCTTTCTTTCTTTCTTTCTTTCTTTCTTTCTTTCTTTCTTTCTTTCTTTCTTTCTTTCTTTCTTTCTTTCCTTCCGCCCTTCCTTCCTTCCTTCCTTCCTTCCTTCCTTCCTTCCTTCCTTCCTTCCTTCTTTCTTTCTTTCTCTCTCTTTCTTT